>NC_069504.1:941592718-941815218 GCF_027579735.1 Bombina bombina | reverse complement strand
AGAGAGAGAGACAGCGAGAGAGAGAGAGACAGCGAGAGAGAGAGAGACAGCGAGAGAGAGAGAGACAGCGAGAGAGAGAGAGACAGCGAGAGAGAGAGAGACAGCGAGAGAGAGAGAGACAGCGAGAGAGAGAGAGACAGCGAGAGAGAGAGAGACAGCGAGAGAGAGAGAGACAGCGAGAGAGAGAGAGACAGCGAGAGAGAGAGAGACAGCGAGAGAGAGAGAGACAGCGAGAGAGAGAGAGACAGCGAGAGAGAGACAGCGAGAGAGAGACAGCGAGAGAGACAGCGAGAGAGACAGCGAGAGAGACACAGCGACAGCGAGAGAGACACAGCGAGTAAGAGAGAGAGAGAGAGACAGCGAGAGACACAGTAAGTGGGAAAAAAAGTCTGAGAGAGAGGGGCAGTGACAGGGAGAGAGAGTGACAGCAAGAGAAAAAGCCTGAGAAAGAGTGCCAGCAAGCAAGACACCAAGTGTGACAGGGAGAGAAAGTGATAGCAAAAGAGAGAAAAAACGTGAGAGAGAGTGACCACAAAAGAAGGCGTAAGAGAAAGTGACAGCAAAAGAGGAGAAAAAGACAGAGTGTAACAGCGAGTGTTATAGCATGAGAGAGGGAAAGTGACAGCAAGAGAGAGAGGGTGCAAAAGAGAAAAAGCATGAGAAAAAAAAAGACAGAGAAGTGAGAAAGTGTGACAGGGAGAAAGACAGCAAGAGACAGAGTAAAAGTGAGGGATAAAGGGTGAGTGACAGACAGCGAGAGAGTGACAGAGTCCGTGAGAGATAGACAGAGCAAAAAAAAAAGCACAATAGTGACAGCGAGACTGAGAGGGAGAGACGAGAGAGAATGATAGTGTGACAGCAAAAGAGAGAAAGTGACAGTGTGACAGAGATACACAGACAGAAAGAGACAGCGACAGACAGAAAAAAAGAGAGTAAGAGAGACAGTGATAAAGTAACAGAGAGAGAGAGACAGCGAGATAGACAGTAACAGCGAAAGTGACAGCAAAAGTGAGAAAGCAAGAGAGTGACGGAGTGAGAGGCAGCGTGAGTAAGAGACAGAAAAATGACAGAAAGAGTGACAGAGAAAGTGAGATGAAAAAAAAAAAGTGACAGAGACAGGGAAAATGTGAACGTATGAAGAGGGACAAAGATAGCGAGAAAAGTGACAGAGGGAGAAGCAGACAGACACACAGACAGGTGCATGGTGTGTCTCTGACTCAGAGAAAAAGGTACATACACAAGGAGAGAGAATAATGCCCATTCATACTACTAGCACAGCATACTATCTATCAATAACTCTTCCCCCTTCAGTCATACACAGAACAGCTATTACCCCCTTCCCTTCCATAATCCTTTGGTGTGAATCATAGTGTAGTGAGTAACATTACCAGTACATAAAAAGGTAGTTAAGGAAATTAACTCTTTCCTGTTCTTGTGAATTATTTTCCATTTTAAATGCAAGTTTAAAATATACAGCTTAACAATTCTAGCTAAATTTCACTAATTATGTAATGACTGATACCCCCCAAACATACAAAAAACAATGTGTGTATAATTAGCAAGTTCAGTTTTACTTATCTAGGGGATTCCCTTTGCTCATCTGCAGTCCCAGATAACAGCTTATCACCTACAAAATAAATAATAAAAAATGAATAAAAACAAATGTTGGGCTCTATGTGTAATATTTTCCCACACCCAGTTCTTCATGTTTCTAGCACAAATCCAATGCACAGATGAGGTTCCCAGTATTCAGAGTTGGAAAAAAAAAAGTCAATCTACAAATCTCTGTCTGGCTGTTATAAAGCAGCCTCTAATCAGCATCTCAGCTTCATGAAAAAACATATTCTTTGTCACATTAGTGTTTCTTCCATATCCAGCATAAGCCCAGACAACTCCTGGCCAAGCACACAGCTGCAGAAGTAAAACAGAAATGCCCTATTGAATTTGATTTGAGTCTCCCCCACTTCTGCTTCCTCAACTCTATACCATGTGATCACTGCAGTCACGTGACTGCTGTGATGTCAGAGGTTCCTTTAGAGGGATGGAATCTAGCTGCTACCGTTCTGACATGGAAGGTCGAGAGAAACAGTTCAAGATTCGATTTATGCCAGGCTGGGTAGAGATAGTGCAGGTGGGTGATTATCAATCACGTATCTGCAGCCTGTTGTGCTTTCTGTCCCTGTATATTTCTCATTCTGGATAGTGCATACATCTTGGCTCACAGGGCATAAATATACTAGTCTGTGATTGGCTGATGTCTGTCACATGATACAGGGACAGGAAAATGGGAACAATTAGCTTGTCTGAAAAAAATTTCGACAGCTTATTTGAAATTCAAAGTAAGTGTTAAATCGTTGTCTTTTTATTATGCATGTGTTAATCATGCAATTCTACTGCATTGAGTGGTCATTTAACATATGGCCACAATCCTTCAATTCACCTAAAACCTTTTTTTCTTTGAAAATGTATTATCCCCATTACTAGACAGTTACAAGTTGCTGCCTTAAAGCGTGTTCACAGCCATTAAATATTTCTTGAAAGTAACACATGCCCTATACAGAGTTAGGGTTGCTACCCGTCCCTTAAAATACAGAACACTTATAAGTTACACATGATGCAGGGTGTGCAGGAACATGAATAGTGCTGTCAAGAAACATCATACATGTTCCTCCCTGCACACCCTGCAGCATGTGTAACTCATAAGTGTCCAGGAAAACATGACTGAGGTGGCAACCCGAATCTTGAGGTATAGGCTCTTAAAGGGACAGTCTACACCAAAATGGTTAATGTTTTAAAAGATAGATAATGCCTTACTACCCATTCCCCAGCTTTGCACAACCAACATTGTTATATGAATATACTTTATAACATTTAAACCTCTTAATGTCTGCCTGTTTCTAAGTCACTATAGACAGCCTCTTATCACATGCTTTATTAGCTTTTCACAACAGGAGACTGCTAGTTCATGTGTGTCATATAGATACCATTATGCTCTCTCCCGTGGAGTTGTGCAGGAAACATTAATTGGCTAAAATGCAAGTCAATAGATAGTATATAAATAAATAGCCCTTAGATAAGGGGGCAGTCTGCAGAGGGTTAGATACAAGGCAATTACAGAGGTAAAAAGTATATTAATATAACCATGCTGGCTGTGCAAAACTGGGGAATGTGTAATAAATGGATTATCTATCTTTTTAAACAATAACAATTTTGAAATAGACTGTCCCTTTTAACTGTAAATTATTGTAGTGTTATTTATGGTTTATGGGTTACAAGTGTTTTATATTATGTGTTTAGTGCTATAATGGTGTAACTCAGCAAGTCAGTGTCAGTGAGTGGTGCACTGCCTACTAAGTGTGCACATTACTTGTACAATGCCATGCTGTTAGGCTGTCACTAATGTTTTGGATATCCATGCCCTTGGTTTGTGTGATGTGAATGCTCCTGGTTTTACTAACTATAATTGGAGTCTGAGTGCAGTTGCTGATGTTTTAAGCAGTCACTACAGATATTTGGGGTTTGCATTATTTTGGGGAGGCTGTCATTACAATAAAGCTCTATCTATCTATCTATCTATCTATCTATCTATCTATCTATCTATCTATCTATCTATCTATCTATCAACTCTGTTAAACACTGTACAAAACACTGTGCAAAACTGTTGTTTAAAAATGATTTATCATTTAGTTAGCAACATTTTTTTAAATATTTTGCAGTCCAGTGATATACCTCTTGAAAAATGTTATTTAGTGTTATTGTCTGATATCTTTTGCTGTGGCCAGTTACGCTAAGAAGATATAAATGAGATCATTTAGGATTCAGAATCCTTCAGGACACACTCCATTTGGCGATAGCAGAAAAAAAACAAACATCCGTTTTCGCAATTACTTTACATGAAAAGAAAGTAATAAACTACAGTTCAATATTTTATATTTGGGCTAGATTACAAGTGGGGCACTAACTGTTGCACCCAATCGATAAAGAGTTTTTTCGCGGCTCTTTGCAAACATTGGAAGTAGCGCATCTATTTTAAAAGTAAACTCTTTCGCTTGAGCGCAATTTAATTTAACGCGCATCGGAATATATCCACTTCAGAGCTCTGGTCAACTGTTATGTAAGTCAAAAAAGTTGCAGAAAACACATCAAAATTACATTTAAAAGTTCAGTGACACTCATAATAACACTGTATAATAAAAATCATTAAAATAAAATTGCATTCAAGTTATAAGGGCTCAAAGATATGAGGTCTCAGGTGTTAGAAAAAGGCAGAGATTTAACATAGAGATACAAACATATACATGTCTAAATATGTAGGTAGATGTGTTTATATATGTATTTACAGACATATATACACATATAAACACAGAAAAACACGTGTGTGTATATATATATATATGTGTGTGTTTGTGTGTGTGTATATATATATATATATATATATATATATATATATATATATATATATATATATATATATATACAGTATATATATAAATAAATAAAAGTGCATTGCAGTCAATTAGCTAAAAAACATGTAAAATCCTTTTTATACTATGTTTATATTTAATAAAGTGTTTATATACTGTAAATATTTCACATTCCAATGTTCTTTACATAGGGGAATATGTTCTATGTATTTTTAAATATTTATATATAAATATATATATATATATATATATATATATATCTACCAAATATGAAATATGAAATAATAAATAGAATATATTCTTCTATGTAAAGAACATTGGAATATGAAATATTTAATATAGTGCACTTGAGAAAACTCGATCAATTTGGTTGCAAATAAGGGTGTTAGTTTTTCCCCCCACTTTTCAAGCTCCTTTGAAGTCTGTGGGGGAATACATTAAAGCGGTCATGATATTTGAAGTTCGGCTTTTTGCGCACGTCGAGTAGGGCTTGTGCGGAAACGTTTTACTTTCAACTTGTAATACACATGCTACCTGACGCGCGCAAAACATACTTCTAGTGAATTTAACACGTGAGCAGGAGTGATAAATAGCGCTCCACTTGTAATTTAGTTCTTTATTGTGAGTATTTGACAATTTTAATCATTACTAGTATAGTCTCAGAAATAAACAATAGTAGTATTTAGCACCTCTTAAATTCTTGTTTGTGTGTAAGTCACTGAGAAGTATATAGTCCTTAAAGGGACATAAAACCCCAATGTTTTCTTTCATGATTCAGAAAGAGAATGCCATTTTAAACAACTTTCGAATTGACTTCTATTTTTTAATTTGCTTCCTTCTATTGTTATCCTTTGCTGAAAGGTTTATCTAGGCAAGCTCAGGAGCAGAAGATAACCTAGGTTCTAGCTGTTGATTGTTGGCTGTATATATATATATATATATATATATATATCGATTGTGATTGGCTCACCCATGTGTTGAGTTAGAAACCATTAGTGCATTGCTGCTCCTTCAACAAATGATACCAAGAAAATGAAACCAATTAGATAATAGAAGTAAATTAGAAAGTGGTTTAAAATTGTATTCTCTATCTGAATCATGAAAGAAAAAAATTGGGTTTCATGTGCCTTTAATCATGCTTTAAACTTGAGTACTTTACACAGTTAAATCGATTTATTTTTCCAATCAGATTACTTCCATTTAAAGGGATACTGTACCCAAAAAAATTATTTTGTATTTCAGAAAGAGCATGCAATTTTAAGCAACTTTCTAATTTACTCCTATTATCAATTTTTCTTCGTTCTCTTGCTATCATTATTTGAAAAAGAAGGCAGCTAAGCTTTTTTTTGATTTCAGTACTCTTTTCAGCACTATTTTATTGGTGGATGAATTTATCCACCAATCAGCAAGAACAACCCAGGTTGTTCACCAAAAATGGGCCGGCATCTAAACTTACATTCTTGCATTTCAAATAAAGATACCAAGAGAAAGAAGAAAATTTGATAATAGAAATAAATTAGAAAGTTGCTTAAAATTTCATGCTCAATCCGAATCACGACAGAATTTTTTTGGGTACAGTGTCCCTTTAACTTGGGACTTGAAAGGGACGGTCTAGTTAAAATTAAACTTTCATGATTCAGATAGGGCATGCAATTTTAAACAACTATCATATTTACTTTTGTTATCAGATATCCATTTTTTTTAAAGATAAAACTAGGTAGGCTTTTATGCTAACTTCTAGGCCATTGAAGGCACCTCATCTCAGTGCATTTTGACAGTTAGCTAGCACTAGTTCATGTATGCCATATAGATATTGTTGTGCTCACTCCTGTGGAATTATTTATGTCAGCACTGATTGGCTAAAATGAAAGTCTGTCAGAAGAACTGAGATAAGAGGGCAGTCAGCAGAGGTTTAGATACAAGGTAATCACATAGGTTAAGTGTATTAATATTACAGTGTTAGTAATGCAAAACTGGGGAGTTGATAATAAAGGGATTATCTATCTTTTTTTTTAACTTGAAACATTTTCAAGTAGACTGTCCCTTTAAGTAGTTTACACACTGCTCAGCGCTGACATCTAGTGTTATAAAGAGCTTACTACAACATTAAAACAACTAAACAAATGCAAATCATGGTTGCTAATCAAACCATGGGGGTTTAAGGTATTAAGAAATTTGATCCACCACACTTCCTTCTGTTTCAACCTTAAAGGGCCACTGTAAGTAAATATTTTCTATGCCTGTTACTAACTAACTACCCCAAATACGCTTTTTATCAATAGCATTTCATTAACATATCTCTACCGTATATCAGAAATCTTGTCTGCAAATGTAATTGTTTTCCAAACCCACTCCGTGGGTATCCTTTGCTCTGTACCAATCCGTTTACAATACCTAGGTTTCAAAATGGCACTTTAAAAAGTTTGTGCAACTTAGTCTTCAATAGGTCATATTGCGCATGCGCATTAGAGCCACATTTTAACGCATACGTATTGGGAACGTATAGGTAGATAATGAGATGCAAATAAACACAATTTCATTGGTTTAAAGGATTACTTTCTGTTATAATTTTTAAGCTAAACAACTAACATATTAAAGTTAATAAACATTAATTAAAACCTACTGACCTATATTTTCTCCAAAACGAAGTTAAATAACGTTCTAAAAGTTATATCTTTTATTCGCCGATGATGTCACGTTATCCTGCCCACTATTTTCAGCACTGCGTGTTCAAAATACTTAAACCAATAACTTTGTGTTTAAAGCGCCATTTTGAAACCTAGGTATTGTAAACGGATTGGTACAGAGCAAAGGATACCCAGACATTTTGCAGACAAGATTTCTGATATACCGTAGAGATATGTTAATTAAATGCTATTGATAAAAAGCATATTTGGGGTAGTTGGTTAGTAACAGGCATAGAAAATATTTACTTACAGTGGCCCTTTAAGTATTTTGAACATGCAGTGCCGAAAATAGTGGGCAGGATAACTTGACATCATCGACGAATAAAAGATATATCTTTTATAACGTTATGAAACTTTGTTTTGGAGAAAATATAGGTCAGTAGGTTTTAATTAATGTTTATTAACTTTAATATGTTAGTTGTTTGGCTTAAAAATTATAACAGAAAGTAATCCTTTAATTCTCTTTTCCCCCCTCTCCTAGGTTTAGGTATATAGTGTATGACCAGAAGCAAAGTTGATTAATATAATGTCCCATTTGTACAAAATGGGCAGCGACTGCAAGTGCTTTATCGTTAGAATTTATAGATGTTTTATGTTAAATGAATCTATGTTTTACAGCCCTTATCTTTTCACCAATATAGCAAAGCCCATAGGGGCATTTAAAGGGACATTGTTCACTCGATTTTTCTTTGCATAAATGTTTTGTAGATGATCATCATCCATTTATATTGCCCATACAGGGTTTTTTTTTGTAAAAATGTATAGTTTTGCTTATTTTTAAAAAACATTGACGCCTAACCAAGCCCCAAGGTTTTAGAAGTAGACTGTTGTCTTCCTACTCCACTGCTAAACAGGAACCTTCTAAGTAAGTTTTTAAAAGGTTTTATACTGGATTTTTAGATCAGTATCTGCATATTATTCTTTTTAAGTAGTGTCTATTACATACATTTATATGAAAATTGGTGTATACTGTCCCTTTAAGCAAACAAAGGCATACTCAGTTTACTGGTTAATTTACAGTTATTTTCTTTCATCATTCTATGCACACAACTTTCCATTAGAGGTATTACCCGCTCTCTACGTAGTAGGTAATGGCACTCTGCCTAGCATGCAAGGCTTGTATGAATGAAAAAAACGAACAAACCAATGCCTCCTAAACAGAGGCTTATTTATCAGGAGTAAATTAATATGAATGAAATTCACAAACCGTGATAGCTTTGATAGTAAATTTTTAAAAATGTTTACTAATTTGGAATTCTTTTTTAAATGTAATTTACTATATTGAAATATTATTATTGACACCAACATATTTAAAATAGCAAGGAACCAGTGTGCATCACACGTGCCTCTTTGTGTGCTGGGTTACCTTTCTTATACTTTATAAATTGTAGGTGCTCATATTACTTGTACAAAGATCGCTACTGATGATTAGCATACTGTTTGTGAAGGCAGTTATTACAGATATTTGTGTGTATGAAACCTGTGGAAGATACCACTGCAGATATTTGTGTTTATATTACTGGAACAATGTGTCACTGATATTTGGCATTGTCTATGCTACTGGTGAAATAGTGTCACTGCTATGTGAGTTGCGCCTGGTGCTGGCATACGGTGCCACCATTTATAGCAGTGCTCATGACATTTGTGCAGGGTGTCACTACTGGTATTTGGGGACTTAATTTAATTGGATTATGTCACTACATACAATTTCAGTACTCATTGTTTTGTTCATTACTAATGTACAGTATATATATAAAAGGAGACTCTAAATTTCCTTGTATCCACAACTGAAAAGAGTAGATAGAGCAACTAAAACCACAAACCTCTTGCTTGCTGCAAAAACAACAAACTTACATAAATAAGCCTTCCTTTATAATAAATAAACTGGACCTGCAATTAGCACAACTGTAAACACTAATGCATCACATTGAAAATATCTGTCGATCAGTATTTGTAGCATAACATACTGACTAGGGCTGACTTATCCAATGAACACAGTAACTGCAGTGCCTAAGATCCACAAGCTTTTAGGAGCCCATGAAAATCAGAAGAAAAGAAAGAATTTTTAGTGTTGAAGAAAAGGTTTTTTTTTTAATGTAGCAAGTGCTTCATGGCTTGTGCAAACAGGAACACATCTATATTTAGGCTTGTTCCTGCCTCCTTGAAGGATTATAAAAGTGTGCTGTAACTTAGTTTAGCAAATCTACACATTGATTTAGATGTTTAAAATAAACAAATTCTACTACCTTTTTTTTTTAAACAAAGCTTCCAAAAAAATAAAAAAAAACAATGTTTTATTCTAACTAGTGGTGTTAGACAGAAATGGCTGTCCGACACGCAATGTAACAGTTCAAACAATAATACCTAATTTGCATATTGTAATTTTCCAATCCTGCTCCCCCACCCATGTGCAGTAAAAGCAGTGTGCATGCGCATGCGCACCACAACCCATGAAGACTTTTGCCAGGTCTCTGTAAGGCTATAGATCATACTCCTATATTACGTGATATCACCAGCTTTCAGGGGGAAACGTGCATGAGCGGGACAATATACTTACATAGCACATGTGTTAGTACGTGACCACGGCAGTGAAGTAACGTCAAAGAGAGAAACCAGGTTGCCCACTGTGATTGGCTAATCATGCACCAGTATTGAAGCTTATTGATCTGGTGCTGGTGTATATTGTATCTGTGAAGACTTAATATGTGTTCTATAAGCCACTGCTGACTCCCTGTAGTGTTTGAATACTGGTGCAAGGGCCCTCACAACATATGTGCATATGCCTCTGAAAAACAATAACTTTTCCAAGAAGCATTTTTGCTAATGAAAGTATGCATTAATGCACATTTCAGTTTTGATTTTTCTATCCCTTTAATTCATGATTCAGATAGATCATGCACTTTTAAACAACTTTCCAGTTTACTCCTATTTTCTAGGTTGCTTTGTTCTCTTGGCGACAATGCACTACTAGCTGCTGATTTGCAGATGCACGTATATGCCTCTTGTCATTGGCTTACCTGATGTGTTCAGCTAGCTCCCAGTAGTGCATTACTGCTCCTTCAACAAAGGATACCAAGAGAATAGGACCAATTAGATAATTGAAGTAAAATAGAAAGTTGTATAAAATTGTATGCTCTGTCTGAATCATAAAAGAAATTATTTGGGTTTCATGTCCCTTAAATGCAGCTTTTTTTGCCTTATCAGATAGTTGTCTTTTAAGGCTGACAGATGACTAGGAAAGCCAATATAATTTTTTTTTTTATTTGGTTGCACAAGATCTCTAAGGTACTGTTATGCCTCTAAGACAAAGGACAAATCATTACATGGGAACTGTACCTTGTTCACAGAAGACAAATAATATGATCTGGCATTCTGTTTTTTTTTACTCCGGGCTCCTAATTATATAAAGAATAAGGACATAAATGTAATATGGGTAGGGTTTCACTATGGCGAAGTGTCCTGCTTGCTTATCAAGTACTTTGTGTTAAAATAACTAAATAGGAAATGTATATGACATTAGCATGCTTTTTATATGCATTTTGTATTAAAAGGACAGGAAAGATACAAATAAAGATAATTCACTTTCATAAGCATTTTGCTACTCCATTGATTCAGATAAGAGTGTAAAATTAATACAAAAAAAACCTTTCAGATGTACTACTTTTTGCAGATTTACTTTGTACCCTTTGTTAAAAAGCATGTAGGAAGGTATAGGAGCGTGCACATGACTTGAGCAATATATGGTAGCAGTTTTATAACTGTTATACATTTGCAAGAACAGTAGGTGACAGCAGTGTTTTCTATCATGCACTGCTCTAGAAATGTGCATGCTACCTATCTAGATATCTCTTTAACAAAAATACCACAAGAACAAAGTCAACCAGGTTGTGTATGTGTTACATGTAGAATTATCCAAAATAGTTATTAAAGGGCCAGTAAACCCACCAAATAATGTTATAGCATTCTGCACAGAGTTAGATAACATTACGTTAGCGCCATGTTTCTAAATCAAAGTATGTCATTGATATTTTCCTACAAAAATTTATTATACAGATCGCCGCTCCTGGCTCTACTGAGCGGGTCTGGTTTTTTTCTAAGCGCATCGGGCACGCTGTCTAGTCACAGCCGGCCCGATCGCGCCACTAAAATGAATGTAGCTCACTCTCGCTACCAGGCCAGAGTGGGAGCGAGCTACATTCATTTTAATGGCGTGATCGGGCACGCTGTGACTAGACAGCGTGCCCAATGTCGCTAACCTAATGTTATATAATTCTGCACTATGTGCAGCATCATATAACATTATTTGGTGGGTTTACTGGCTCTTTAAAGATATTTAAAAAGTAATTTTATTATATATCAGAATTTAAAGGGATAGGAAAGTAAACTTGCATGATTTAGATACAGCATGCCATTTTAAGACACTTTTAAATGCACTTCTATTATCAAATTTACTTTGTTCTTTTGGTATCCTTTATTTAAAAAGTATATGTACATATCCTAAACTACTGGAAGCAAGCTGGTGATTGGTGACATGATTTGCCTCTTGTCATTGGCTCACCAGAAGTGTTCAACAAGGCCCCAGTAGTGAATTGCTACTCAGGAAATAACTTTATTATGTGTTTAACCCCTTTGCAGTGGTTATACACTCTCTACCATATCATTTGAACGTTTACATCCCTTTAAAGGGACCTTAAAGACAGAATTAAACTTTCATGGTTCAGATAGAGCAAGCTGTTTTAAGATAGTTTTCAGTTTATTTTATATTTTCAAGCTTACTTTCTCTCAGTATCCTTTGTTCAGGGCTTATGATTACCCATTGGGGGAGTAAATGACAAAACTTACCAGCCGCAAGAAACTATAATCGTCCTTGCGTGTCTGCATGTAGTGTGTACATCTTAGTACAAAGATCAGAGTAAAGAGTGTTAATACAATCTCGCAAAGCATTGTTAGTAAGTTGGGAAAATATCTAATGCAAAACTGAGCAGCATTTTTTTAAAATCATCTATTATTGAGCTCACAAAAATATAGTGCAGCTGCCTAGTGCCGTACTGAGACCAAAAATAGGCCCAGGAAATTTAAAGGGATACTGAACCCAATTTTTTTATTTCATGATTCAGATAGAGCATGCAATTTTAAGCAACTTTCTAATTTACCCGTTATGAATTTTTCTTCATTCTCTTGCTATCTTTATTTGAAAAAGCAGGAATGTAAGCTTACGAGCCGGCCCATCTTTGGTTCAGAACCTGGGTACAGCTTGCTGATTGGTGACTAAATGTACCTACCCAATCAGCAAGCACTATCCAAGGTGCTGAACTAAAAATGGGATGGCTCATAAGCTTTCATCCCTGCTTTTTCAAATAAAGATACTAGGAGAATGAAGAAAAATTGATAATAGGAGTAAATTAGAAAGATGCTTAAAATTCCATGCTCTATCTGAATCATGAAAGAAAAAATGTGGGTTCAGTGTCCCTTTAACCCCTTAATGACCGGAACATTTTTAAATTTTCTTACCCTTAATGACAATGGCTATTTTTACATTTCTGTGGTGTTTGTGTTCAGCTGTAATTTTCCTCTCACTCTTTTACTGTACCCACACATATTATATACCGTTTTTCTCGCCATTAAATGAACTTTCTAAATATACCATTATTTTCATTATATCTTATAATTTACTATAAAAAAAAATATAAAATATGAGGAAAAAATGGAAAAAAACACACTTTTTCTAACTTTGACCCCCAAAATCTGTTATACATCTACAACCACCAAAAAAAATCCATGCTAAATAGTTTCTAAATTTTGTCCTGAGTTTAGAAATACCCAGTGTTTACATGTTCTTTGCTTGTTTTGCAAGTTATAGGGCCATAAATACAAGTAGCACTTTGCTATTTCCAAAGCACTTTTTTTTTTAAATTAGCGCTAGTTACATTGGAACACTGATATCTGTCAGGAATACCTGAATATCCATTGACATGTATATATATTTTTTTTTTAGAAGACATCCCAAAGTATTGATCTAGGCCCGTTTTGGTATATTTCCTGCCACCGTTTCACCGCCAAATGCGATCAAATTAAAAAAAATGTTCACTTTTTCACACATTTTGTCACAAACTTTAGGTTTCCCACTGAAATTATTTACAAACAGCTTGTGCAATTATGTCACAAATGGTTGTAAATGCTTCTCTGGGATCCCCTTTGTTCAGAAATAGCAGACATATATGGCTTTGGCGTTGCTTTTTGATAATTAGAAGGCCGCTAAATGCTGCTGCGCATCAAACGTGTATTATGACTAGCAGTGAAGGGGTTAATTAGGTAGCTTGTAGGGAGCTTGCATGGTTAATTTTAGCTTTAGTGTCAGCCTCCCACCTGACACATCAGACCCCCTGATCCCTCCCAAACAGCGCTCTTCCCTCCCCCACCCCACAATTGTCTCCGCCATCTTAAGTAATGGCAGAAAATCTGCCAGTACTAAAATAAAAGGTGTCTTTTATTTTTTTTTTAGCATATTTACATATGTTGATGTGTAGGATCTCCCCTTAGCCCCAACCTCCCTGACTCCCCCCCCACAAAAAAAACCCAGCTCTCTAACCCTCCCCCTCTACCTTATTGGGAGCCATCTTGGGTACTGGCAGCTGTCTTTTTTTTTTTTTTTTTTCCTGTAGTTTAGCTTCCCCCCCCCAAAGAACAACCCCCCTCCCAGATCCCATAGATGCTTTTTTAAATTCAATTTTACCCCACTTTATCCCGCTTTTCTTCAACATTTTTTCTGTAGTGTAGCCGTTCCCACCCGCTTCCATCCCGTGCATGCGCCCACCCCTGGCCCCCTTTGCATGCGCGCGTGCATCCCCGGCGATCCCGCCCACCTCTTGCATCAGCAGATGCATTGATGGCCGCCCACCTGCCACCTAGACTGACTCCCACCCACCAACGATACCGACCATCGATGTCCGGTGCAGAGAGGGCCACAGAGTGGCTCTCTCGGTATCGGATGGCCATGGAGGTTTATTGCAGGATGCCTCAATATCGAGGCATCACTGCAATAACCCGGAAAGCAGCTGGAAGCGATCAGAATTCCACCGCTTCCACTGCTTTCCAAGACCAAGGACGTACGCCATACGTCCTCGGTCGTTAAGTGTATTTTTTTTGAGGACGTACGTCCTTGGTCCTTAAGGGGTTAAGGAAAACTTGTGCACAGTCTAATGTGGAGCAGCGCTGCAAAGTGAAAGTGCGCTGCAGTTCCTGCACGCGTCCTATTCTTTCTGCAGACATGCTGCATTTTCTGCGATGACATCTCAGATCACAGCATGCTCTGTCTTGGTGAGAAGATGGAGAGTCATAGAGATAAGGGGAGGTTGTTTGAATGCTTTTGACAGAAATAACCTCCCCTTTCCACCATCCTTTTCCTTGTGTGTGCATATGTGGAGGGCAGTTTGATTGCAACTGAAGTCCCACTTGTCAGATCGTAGTTTGGGCTAGTAGTTTAAACATGTTACTTGCCCGTGGTTGCATTTGGCGACCGGACCGGTCAATTTATATGCACTGTTTGTTTAAAAACATAACTGTAGACTTAGGAGGAGCAATGTGCTCTACTGGGAGCTTGTGGGTCACTGGTGGCTACGCACACATTTTTCTTGTCATTGGCTCACCAGATGTGCTCAGCTAGGTCCCAGTAGTGCTTTGCTACTCTAGAACTGACTTTAGCTAGCGATCCTGCCCTCCTGTAATTATTGGCTGCAGCAGGCGATTAGTTTGGACTGTGGTCTTATTACAAGTGGACCAATTGGTTTACTTCTGCCAGGATCCGGAGTTTGTCTGCAGTGGAACTCCGTATTCCTTTCATTGTGATCAAGAGGTGGGGAGCTATCATCCTCCCGCCCTAGGAATTCACCATATCTTGTGGACAATTTATAACCCTAATATAGTAGGTCAGTGATTGTGCTTTTTAGACCAGTATGTACAGGGGATTTATTTATTTTTCGCTTTTTTCTTTTTTGCTATATTGCAATAAATATTAGTGCATTTTTCTTTTGCGATATGTTTCTTTATTGAAGGCTTCATTAAAGGCAAGTGCTGTTATAAAGTCCATGTATTATTTTCTGTTTGCACTTTTATGTCCCTTGTAGCACTCATTTGCAAATGATCTGCATAATACATATTTTATAAGTATTTAGTATTGTAACTTTTTCAAAATATGCATTTGCAGTCTATTGGCATATCCTTAAAAGCTGCGTATGTCCATCTTACCTTCTCTGCTGTGGCCCAATTAGGAACAGATTTAAAAAATCTCCACTAAAGCAATTGCTTTTTGGCATGTTGTATTAGTTATGTAGTTTACACCATTCACTTTATGGCAAGGCAAAATCGCAATCAATTTTAAAGGTACAGTGCAGTTAAAATGAAACTTAAATGGATTGCATAGAGCATGTTTTAAACAACTTTCCAATATACTTCCATTATCACTTTTTCTTAGTTCTCTTGGTGTCCTTTTGTTAAACAGTATTTCTAGGTGAGCACAGGAGTGTACATGTGTCCTTAAAGGATTACTACATACAGTAGAAGTGCATAATAAACAGACAGTGCAATAGCACTTACTCTGAATTTCACAAAAGCATTTGATTATTTTCTTCTATAAGGTACGACGAGTCCACGGATTCATCCTTTACTTGTGGGATATTATCCTCCTGCTAACAGGAAGTGGCAAAGAGCACCACAGCAGAGCTGTCTATATAGCTCCTCCCTTAGCTCCACCCCCAGTCATTCTCTTTGCCTACTCTAAGTACTAGGAAGGGTAAAGTGAAAGAGGTGATAAAATATTAGTTTTTAATTTCTTCAAGCAAGAGTTTTTTGTTTTAAATGGTACCGGTGTGAACTATTTACTATCAGGCAGCAGATGAATGAAGACTTCTGCCTGGAGGATGATGATCTTAGCATTTGTCACTAAGATCCAGTGCAGTTCCCACAGAAGCTGAGGAGTACAGGAAACTTCAGTGTGAGGAACGTTTTCATGCTTTATAGCAGTGAGGTATGTTCAGTCATTTTTTCTGGAGAGACTGTGTATTTCAGAAAGGCTGACAGTATCCCCATGAGGGTAAGGGTAAGCAGTAATCCTAAGAGCTATAGAAAGGCATTACTAAGCTTGCATAAGGGGCTAATTAAAAAATGGTTGACACTGGTTTTTGAATGTTTGTGGGCAAACGTTTTAGGAACTGGGAGTGCTATTAACGTTTTGTGGGCAATAACGTTTTTTTTGGTAACTTTATTGAGGGTACACTTGGCTTAATTTTTGGGTCTCAGAACCCACATGTCTAGTTTAAAACCGCTCTGGTGCGGTTCTTTGAGGCTGTAGAGACATCAAGTGAGATGGGCGGGGCCTATTTTCGCTCCTCAGATGCGCAGTTGTTTTCACTCATAAAGCAGCAAGCTCCAACTCCTGAGGGCCCTTGTGGATGTTTTGGGCCAAATCGAAGCTTTAACCCCATATTTACTATCCCTGAGGGCAGGTAGGCGCCACAGCAGGGCTGTGGCAAGGTGCTGGGGGTGTTTTTTTCCAGATTTAGGCCTTATTTCAATCCGGTTTGCACAATAAAGGGTTAAATGTTTTCTTTTCTTGTGGGGCAAACTTAACTACACAAATTGAGTCTGCTATAAAAAAATTGAAAAGTTTGGTGTATTTTAAAGCAGTTTTGCAGAACGCGTATGCTTTTTTTCTCTTAAAGGGAGTGTCTTATTTGCCACTTGCAGTGGGCTTTCCAGCTACCTTTCCAACAGAGCCAAACTGACAGCTTCTAAGTAAGTTTTTAAACAGTTTTATACTGGATTTTTATATCAATATCTGTGCATCTTATTCTTTATAGTAGTGTCTATTACATGCAGTTATATGAAAATGAGTGTATACTGTCCCTTTAAAGGCGCAGTACCGTTTTTAAAATTGTTGTTTTTTTTCTCTAAATAAAATGTTTTCAAGCTTGTTGGTAGTCATTACTAGCCTGTTAAACATGTCTGACATTGAGGAAAGTCATTGTTCAATATGTTTAGAAGCCATTGTGGAACGCCCACTTAGAATGTGTCCCTCATGCACTGAAAGGTCAATAAATTGCAAAGAACATATTTTAGCTACTAAAAGTATGTTGCAGGATGATTCTCAGTCAGAAGGAAATCGGGTTATGCCATCTAATTCTCCTCAAGTGTCACAACCATCAACGCCCGCACAAGCAACGCCAAGTACTTCTAGTGCGTCTAATTCTTTCACCCTGCAAGATATGGCCGCAGTTATGAATACTACCCTCACAGAGGTTTTATCTAAGCTGCCTGGGTTGCAGGGGAAGCGCAGTAGGTCTGGTGTGAGAACAAACGCTGAGCCCTCTGACGCTTTATTAGCCATATCCGATGTACCCTCACAATTTCTGAGTTGGGGGTGAGGGATTTGCTGTCTGAGGGAGAGATTTCTGATTCAGGAAAGATGTTCACTCAGACAGACTCAGATATGACGGCTTTTAAATTTAAACTAGAACACCTCCGCTTGTTGCTCAGAGAGGTTTTAGTGACTCTGGATGATTGTGACCCTATTGTAGTTCCAGAGAAATTGTGTAAAATGGACAGATTTCTAGATGTTCCTGCCTACACTGATGTTTTTCCGGTCCCTAAGAGGATTTCGGACATTGTTACTAAGGAGTGGGATAGACCAGGTATTCCGTTTGCTCCCCCTCCTACATTTAAGAAAATGTTTCCCATATCAGACACCATGCGGGACTCGTGGCAGACGGTCCCTAAGGTGGAGGGAGCTATTTTTACCCTGGCGTACAACTATACCTATTGAGGACAGTTGTGCTTTCATTGATCCTATGGATAAAAAAATTAGAGGGTCTCCTAAAGAAAATATTTGTTCATCAGGGTTTTCTTCTCCAACCTATAGCGTGCATTGTTCCTGTAACTACTGCAGCTGCTTTTTGGTTCGAGGCTCTGGAGGAGGCTCTTCAGGTTGAGACCCCATTGGATGATATTCTGGATAGAATTAGGGCTCTCAAGCTAGCTAATTCTTTCATTACAGATGCTGCTTTTCAACTGGCTAAATTAGCGGCAAAGAATTCAGGTTTTGCCATTTTAGCGCGTAGAGCGTTATGGCTTAAGTCCTGGTCTGCTTATGTGTCATCAAAATCTAAGCTTTTAGCCATCCCTTTCAAAGGTAAGACCCTATTCGGGCCTGAACTGAAAGAGATCATTTCAGACATCACTGGTGGGAAAGGCTATGCCCTTCCTCAGGATAAGACAAATAAGATGAGGACCAAACAAAATAATTTTCGTTCCTTTTCGAAACTTCAAAGGTGGTCCCTCTACCTCTTCCCCTGCTGCAAAACAAGAGGGGAATTTTGCTCAATCCAAGTCAGTCTGGAGACCTAACCAGACTTGGAACAAATGTAAACAGGCCAAGAAGCCGGCTGCTGCCACCAAGACAGCATGAAGGGGTAGCCCCCGATCCAGGACCAGATCTAGTAGGGGGCAGACTTTCTCTCTTTGCTCAGGCTTGGGCAAGAGACGTTCAGGACTCCTGGGCTTTAGAAATCGTAACCCAGGGGTATCTAGATTTCAAAGATTCTCCTCCAAGGGGGATATTCCATCTTTCTCAATTGTCTGCAAACCAGACAAAAAGAGAGGTGTTCTTACGCTGTGTAGAAGACCTATATACCATGGGAGTGATCCGCCCAGTTCCGAAAGCAGAACGGCAGGGGTTTTACTCCAATCTGTTTGTGGTTCCCAAAAAAGAGAGAACCTTCAGACCAATTTTAGATCTCAAGATCCTAAACAAATTCCTCAGAGTCCTATCTTTCAATATGGAGACCATTCAGACTTTTTTACCAATGATCCAGGAGGGTCAATATATGACCACAGTGGATTTAAAGGATGCATATCTACACATCCCTATCCATAAAGATCATCACCAGTTTCTCAGGTTCGCCTTTCTGGACATGCATTACCAGTTTGTGGCTCTTCCCTTCGGGTTGGCCACAGCTCCCAGAATTTTCACAAAGGTGCTAGGGTCCCTTCTGGCGGTTCTAAGGCCACGGGACATAGCAGTGGCGCCTTATCTGGACGATATCTTAATTCAGGCGTCGACTTACCAACTAGCCAAGTCTCACACGGACATTGTTTTGGCTTTTCTAAGATCTCACGGGTGGAAGGTGAACGTAAAAAAGAGTTCACTTATCCTTCTAACAAGAGTTCCATTCCTGGGAACTCTGATAGATTCGGTGGATATGAAAATTTTTATGACGGAAGTCAGGAAATCAAAGATTTTAACCACCTGCCGAGCTCTTCATTCCATTCCTCGGCCGTCAGTGGCTCAGTGTATGGAGGTAATCGGACTAATGGTAGCGGCAATGGACATTGTTCCGTTTGCTCGCTTGCATCTCAGACCACTGCAGCTATGCATGCTCGAACAGTGGAATGGGGATTATGCAGATTTATCGCCTCAGATAAATCTGGATCAAGAGACCAGAGACTCTCTTCTTTGGTGGTTGTCACATGATCATCTGTCCCAGGGAATGTGTTTCCGCAGGCCAGCGTGGGTCATAGTGATGACGGGCGCCAGCCTATTGGGTTGGGGTGCAGTCTGGAATTCCCTAAAAGCACAGGGTTTGTGGACTCAGGAGGAGGCTCTCCTCCCGATAAATATTATAGAACTGAGAGCGATATTCAACGCGCTTCAGGCGTGGCCTCAGCTGGCTTCGGCCAGATTCATAAGATTCCAGTCAGACAATATCACAACTGTAGCATATATCAATCATCAGGGGGGAACAAAGAGTTCTCTAGCGATGATAGAGGTTACCAAAATAATTTGATGGGCAGAGACTCACTCTTGCCATCTATCAGCAATCTATATCCCAGGAGTGGAGAACTGGGAAGCGGATTTTCTAAGGTGTCAGACTTTCATCCGGGGGAGTGGGAACTCCATCTGGAGGTGTTTGCACAATTGATTCAGCAATGGGGCACACCAGAATTGGATCTGATGGCGTCTCGTCAGAAAGCCAAACTTCCTTGTTACGGGTCCAGGTCAAGGGATCCTCAGGCAGTACTGATAGAGGCTCTAGCAGTACCCTGGTCGTTCAACCTGGCTTATGTGTTTCCACCATTTCCTCTCCTTCCTCGTTTGATTGCCAGAATCAAACAGGAGAGAGCTTCTGTGATTTTATGGTATGCAGACCTGGTATGGTATGCAGACCTGGTGGACATGTCATCTCTTCCACCATGGACTCTGCCACTGAGACAGGACCTTCTGATTCAAGGTCCATTCCAGCATCCAAATCTAGTTTCTCTGCGGCTGACTGCTTGGAGATTGAGCGCTTGATTTTATCCAAGCGGGGTTTCTCTGAGTTGTTCATAGATACCTTGATTCAGGCTCGAAAGCCTGTCACTAGGAAAATTTATCATAAGATATGGCGTAAATATCTTTATTGGTGCGAATCCAAAGGCTACTCATGAAGTAAGATCAGGATTCCTAGGATTTCGTCCTTTCTCCAAGAAGGATTGGAGAAGGGGCTATCAGCTAGTTCCATTAAAGGGACAGATATCTGCTTTATCAATTCTACTGCACAAGCATCTGGCAGATGTTCAAGACGTTCAGTCGTTCTGTCAGACTTTAGTTATAATCAAGCCTGTGTTTAAACCTGTTGCTCCGCCATGGAGTTTGAATTTAGTTCTTAAAGTTCTTCAAGGGGTTCCGTTTGAACCTATGCATCTTGGAAAGTTCTGTTTTTAGTTGCTATCACTTCGGCTCGAAGAGTTTCTGAACTATCTGCATTGCAATGCGACTCGCCATATCTTGTTTTCCATGCTGATAAGGTGGTTTTGCGTACCAAACCTAGATTCCTTCCTAAGGTTGTTACTAATAGGAATATCAATCAGGAAATTGTTGTTCCTTCTCTGTGTCCTAATCCTTCCTCTAAGAAGGAGCGTCTGTTGCACAACTTGGACGTGGTTCGTGCTTTGAAGTTTTACTTGCAAGCAACCAAATATTTCTTTCATGTAATTAGCAAGAGTCCATGAGCTAGTGACGTATGGGATATACATTCCTACCAGGAGGGGCAAAGTTTCCCAAACCTCAAAATGCCTATAAATACACCCCTCACCACACCCACAATTCAGTTTTTACAAACTTTGCCTCCGATGGAGGTGGTGAAGTAAGTTTGTGCTAGATTCTACGTTGATATGCGCTCCGCAGCAAGTTGGAGCCCGGTTTTCCTCTCAGCGTGCAGTGAATGTCAGAGGGATGTGAGGAGAGTATTGCCTATTTGAATACAGTGATCTCCTTCTACGGGGTCTATTTCATAGGTTCTCTGTTATCGGTCGTAGAGATTCATCTCTTACCTCCCTTTTCAGATCGACGATATACTCTTATATATACCATTACCTCTGCTGATTCTCGTTTCAGTACTGGTTTGGCTATCTGCTATATGTAGATGAGTGTCCTGGGGTAAGTAAGTCTTATTTTCTGTGACACTCCAAGCTATGGTTGGGCACTTTGTTTATAAAGTTCTAAATATATGTATTCAAACATTTATTTGCCTTGACTCAGAATGTTCAACTTTCCTTATTTTCAGACAGTCAGTTTCATATTTGGGATAATGCATTTGATTTAATAATTTTTTTCTTACCTTCAAAAAATTTGACCCTTCCCTGTGGGCTGTTAGGCTCGCGGGTGCTGAAAATGCTTCATTTTATTGCGTCATTCTTGGCGCGGACTCTTTTGGCGCAAAAATTCTATTTCCGTTTCCGGCGTCATACGTGTCGCCGGAAGTTGCGTCATTTTTTTGACGTTATTTTGCGCCAAAAATGTCGGCATTCCGGATGTGGCGTCATTTTTGGCGCCAAAAGCATTTAGGCGCCAAATAATGTGGGCGTCTTATTTGGCGCGAAAAAATATGGGCGTCACTTTTGTCTCCACATTATTTTAGTCTCATTTTTTATTGCTTCTGGTTGCTAGAAGCTTGTTCTTTGGCATTTTTTCCCATTCCTGAAACTGTCATTTAAGGAATTTGATCAATTTTGCTTTATATATGTTGTTTTTTCTCTTACATATTGCAAGATGTCCCACGTTGCATCTGAGTCAGAAGATACTACAGGAAAATCGCTGTCAAGTGCTGAATCTACCAAAGCTAAGTGTATCTGCTGTAAACTTTTGGTAGCTATTCCTCCAGCTGTTGTTTGTATTGATTGTCATGACAAACTTGTTAAAGCAGATAATATTTCCTTTAGTAAAGTACCATTGCCTGTTGCAGTTCCTTCAACATCTAAGGTGCAGAATGTTCCTGATAATATAAGAGATTTTGTTTCAGAATCCATAAAGAAGGCTATGTCTGTTATTTCCCCTTCTAGTAAACGTAAAAAATCTTTTAAAACTTCTCTCTCTACAGATGAATTTTTAAATGAAGATCATCATTCTGATTCTGATGATTCCTCTGGTTCAGAGGATTCTGTCTCAGAGGTTGATGCTGATAAATCTTCATATTTATTTAAAATGGAATTTATTCGTTCTTTACTTAAAGAAGTACTAATTGCTTTAGAAATAGAGGATTCTGGTCCTCTTGATGCTAATTCTAAACGTTTGGATAAGGTATTTAAAGCTCCTGTGGTTTTTCCAGAAGTTTTTCCTGTTCCTAATGCTATTTCTGCAGTAATTTCCAAGGAATGGGATAAATTGGGTAATTCATTTACTCCTTCTAAACGTTTTAAGCATTTATATCCTGTGCCGTCTGACAGATTAGAATTTTGGGACAAGATCCCTAAAGTTGATGGGGCTATTTCTACCCTTGCTAAACGTACTACTATTCCTACGTCAGATGGTACTTCGTTTAAAGATCCTCTAGATAGGAAAATTGAATCCTTTCTAAGAAAAGCTTATCTGTGTTCAGGTAATCTTCTTAGACCTGCTATATCTTTGGCTGATGTTGCTGCAGCTTCAACTTTTTGGTTGGAAACTTTAGCGCAACAAGTAACACATCGTGATTCTCATGATATTATTATTCTTCTTCAGCATGCTAATAATTTTATCTGTGATGCTATTTTTGATATTATCAGAGTTGATGTCAGATTTATGTCTCTAGCTATCTTAGCTAGAAGAGCTTTATGGCTTAAAACTTGGAATGCTGATATGGCTTCTAAATCAACTTTGCTTTCCATTTCTTTCCAGGGTAACAAATTATTTGGTTCTCAGTTGGATTCCATTATTTCAACTGTTACTGGTGGGAAAGGAACTTTTTTACCACAGGATAAAAAATCTAAAGGTAAAAACAGGGCTAATAATCGTTTTCGTTCCTTTCGTTTCAACAAAGAACAAAAGCCTGATCCTTCATCCTCAGGAGCAGTTTCAGTTTGGAAACCATCTCCAGTCTGGAATAAATCCAAGCCAGCTAGAAAGGCAAAGCCTGCTTCTAAGTCCACATGAAGGTGCGGCCCTCATTCCAGCTCAGCTGGTAGGGGGCAGGTTACGTTTTTTCAAGGAAATTTGGATCAATTCTGTTCACAATCTTTGGATTCAGAGCATTGTTTCAGAAGGGTACAGAATTGGTTTCAAGATGAGACCTCCTGCAAAGAGATTTTTTCTTTCCCGTGTCCCAGTAAATCCAGTAAAAGCTCAAGCATTTCTGAAATGTGTTTCAGATCTAGAGTTGTCTGGAGTAATTATGCCAGTTCCAGTTCCGGAACAGGGGATGGGGTTTTATTCAAATCTCTTCATTGTACCAAAGAAGGAGAATTCCTTCAGACCAGTTCTGGATCTAAAAATATTGAATCGTTATGTAAGGATACCAACGTTCAAGATGGTAACTGTAAGGACTATATTGCCTTTTGTTCAGCAAGGGAATTATATGTCCACAATAGATTTACAGGATGCATATCTGCATATTCCGATTCATCCAGATCATTATCAATTCCTGAGATTCTCTTTTCTGGACAAGCATTACCAGTTTGTGGCTCTGCCGTTTGGCCTAGCTACAGCTCCAAGAATTTTTACAAAGGTTCTCGGTGCCCTTCTGTCTGTAATCAGAGAACAGGGTATTGTGGTATTTCCTTATTTGGACGATATCTTGGTACTTGCTCAGTCTTTACGTTTAGCAGAATCTCATACGAATCGACTTGTGTTGTTTCTTCAAGATCATGGTTGGAGGATCAATTTACCAAAAAGTTCTTTGATTCCTCAGACAAGAGTAACCTTTCTGGGTTTCCAGATGGATTCAGTATCCATGACTCTGTCTTTAACAGACAAGAGACGTCTAAAATTGATTGCAGCTTGTCGAAACCTTCAGTCACAATCATTCCCTTCGGTAGCCTTATGCATGGAAATTCTAGGTCTTATGACTGCTGCATCGGACGCGATCCCCTTTGCTCGTTTTCACATGCGACCTCTTCAGCTCTGTATGCTGAAGCAATGGTGCAAGGATTACACGAAGATATCTCAAATAATATCTTTAAAACCGATTGTTCGACACTCTCTAACATGGTGGACAGATCACCATCGTTTAATTCAGGGGGCTTCTTTTGTGCTTCCGACCTGGACTGTAATTTCAACAGATGCAAGTCTCACAGGTTGGGGAGCTGTGTGGGGATCTCTGACAGCACAAGGAGTTTGGGAATCTCAGGAGGTGAGATTACCGATCAATATTTTGGAACTCCGTGCAATTTTCAGAGCTCTTCAGTTTTGGCCTCTTCTGAAGAGAGAATCGTTCATTTGTTTTCAGACGGACAATGTCACAACTGTGGCATACATCAATCATCAAGGAGGGACTCACAGTCCTCTGGCTATGAAAGAAGTATCTCGAATTTTGGTTTGGGCAGAATCCAGCTCCTGTCTAATCTCTGCGGTTCATATCCCAGGTATAGACAATTGGGAAGCGGATTATCTCAGTCGCCAAACGTTACATCCGGGCGAATGGTCTCTTCACCCAGAGGTATTTCTTCAGATTGTTCAAATGTGGGAACTTCCAGAAATAGATCTGATGGCGTCCCATCTAAACAAGAAACTTCCCAGGTATCTGTCCAGATCCCGGGATCCTCAGGCGGAGGCAGTGGATGCATTATCACTTCCTTGGAAGTATCATCCTGCCTATATCTTTCCGCCTCTAGTTCTTCTTCCAAGAGTAATCTCCAAGATTCTGAAGGAATGCTCGTTTGTTCTGCTGGTAGCTCCGGCATGGCCTCACAGGTTTTGGTATGCGGATCTTGTCCGGATGGCCTCTTGCCAACCGTGGACTCTTCCGTTAAGACCAGACCTTCTGTCACAAGGTCCTTTTTTCCATCAGGATCTGAAATCCTTAAATTTAAAGGTATGGAGATTGAACGCTTGATTCTTGGTCAAAGAGGTTTCTCTGACTCTGTGATTAATACTATGTTACAGGCTCGTAAGTCTGTATCTCGAGAGATATATTATAGAGTCTGGAAGACTTATATTTCTTGGTGTCTTTCTCATCATTTTTCTTGGCATTCTTTTAGAATACCGAGAATTTTACAGTTTCTTCAGGATGGTTTAGATAAGGGTTTGTCCGCAAGTTCTTTGAAAGGACAAATCTCTGCTCTTTCTGTTCTTTTTCACAGAAAGATTGCTATTCTTCCTGATATTCATTGTTTTGTACAAGCTTTGGTTCGTATAAAACCTGTCATTAAGTCAATTTCTCCTCCTTGGAGTTTGAATTTGGTTCTGGGAGCTCTTCAAGCTCCTCCGTTTGAACCTATGCATTCATTGGACATTAAATTGCTTTCTTGGAAAGTTTTGTTCCTTTTGGCCATCTCTTCTGCCAGAAGAGTTTCTGAATTATCTGCTCTTTCTTGTGAGTCTCCTTTTCTGATTTTTCACCAGGATAAGGCGGTGTTGCGAACTTCTTTTGAATTTTTACCTAAAGTTGTGAATTCCAACAACATTAGTAGAGAAATTGTGGTTCCTTCATTATGTCCTAATCCTAAGAATTCTAAGGAGAAATCGTTGCATTCTTTGGATGTTGTTAGAGCTTTGAAATATTATGTTGAAGCTACGAAATCTTTCCGTAAGACTTCTAGTCTATTTGTTATCTTTTCCGGTTCTAGAAAAGGCCAGAAAGCTTCTGCCATTTCTTTGGCATCTTGGTTGAAATCTTTAATTCATCTTGCCTATGTTGAGTCGGGTAAAACTCCGCCTCAGAGAATTACAGCTCATTCTACTAGGTCAGTTTCTACTTCCTGGGCGTTTAGGAATGAAGCTTCGGTTGACCAGATTTGCAAAGCAGCAACTTGGTCCTCTTTGCATACTTTTACTAAATTCTACCATTTTGATGTATTTTCTTCTTCTGAAGCAGTTTTTGGTAGAAAAGTACTTCAGGCAGCGGTTTCAGTTTGAATCTTCTGCTTATGTTTTTCGTTAAACTTTATTTTGGGTGTGGATTATTTTCAGCAGGAATTGGCTGTCTTTATTTTATCCCTCCCTCTCTAGTGACTCTTGTGTGGAAAGATCCACATCTTGGGTAGTCATTATCCCATACGTCACTAGCTCATGGACTCTTGCTAATTACATGAAAGAAAACATAATTTATGTAAGAACTTACCTGATAAATTCATTTCTTTCATATTAGCAAGAGTCCATGAGGCCCCCCCTTTTTTTGTGGTGGTTATGATTTTGTATAAAGCACAATTTATTCCAATTCCTTATTTTATATGCTTTCGCACTTTTTTATCACCCCACTTCTTGGCTATTCGTTAAACTGAATTGTGGGTGTGGTGAGGGGTGTATTTATAGGCATTTTGAGGTTTGGGAAACTTTGCCCCTCCTGGTAGGAATGTATATCCCATACGTCACTAGCTCATGGACTCTTGCTAATATGAAAGAAATGAATTTATCAGGTAAGTTCTTACATAAATTATGTTTTCCGTCAAACATCTTCTTTGTTTGCGGTCTATTCTAGAAAATGTAGATGTCAAAAAGCTACGGCTACCTCTCTTTCTTTTTGGCTGAAAAGCATCATCCGTTTGGCATACAAGACTGCTGGACAGCAGCCTCCTGAAAGGATTACAGCTCACTCTACTAGAGTGGTGGCTTCCACATGGGCTTTTAAAAATGACGCTTCTGTTGAACAGATTTGTAAGGCTGCGACTTGGTCTTCGCTTCATACCTTTTCCAAATTTTACAAATTTTATACTTTTGCTTCTTCGGAGGCTATTTTTGGGAGACAGGTTCTTCAAGCAGTGGTGCCTTCTGTTTAACCATCTGTCTTGTCCCTCCCGTTCATCTGTGTCCTGTAGTTTTGGTATTGTATCCCACAAGTAAAGGATGAATCCGTGGACTCGTCGTACCTTATAGAAGAAAAGTAAATTTATGCTTACCTGATAAATTCATTTCTTCTATGGTATGACGAGTCCACGGCCCGCCCTGTCATTTTAAGACAGATTATATTTTTTTGATTTAAACTTCAGTCACCTCTGCACCTTTTAGTTTCTCCTTTTTCTCCCTATACCTTCGGTCGAATGACTGGGGGGTGGAGCTAAGTGAGGAGCTATATAGACAGCTCTGCTGTGGTGCTCTTTGCCACTTCCTGTTAGCAGGAGGATAATATCTCACAAGTAAAGGATGAATCCGTGGACTCGTCGTACCATAGAAGAAATTAATTTATCAGGTAAGCATAAATTTACTTTTTATGGCAAATTTATTTTTTTCTCTTTATTTGCCAGCCCCCTATATCATGTGACAAACATCAGCCAATCACAGACTAGCATACATATGTGAGCTTGTGCACATGCTCGGTAGGAGCTGGTGCCTAAAAAAATGTGCATATTAAAAGATTGTGCAAAATTTGACAATGGATGTAAATTGGAAAGATTTTTGTGCTCTTTCTGAATCATGAAAGTTTAACTTTGACTTGAGTGTACCTTTAAGCCATCTGGCAGCAATGTTTGCATAGCATAATTGCAAACACTGCTGCCATAGAGGCCCATTTATCAAGCTCTGTATGGAGCTTGAGGGCCCCTGTTTCTGGCGAGTCTGAAGACTCGCCAGAAACAGCAGTTATGAAGCAGTGGTCTAAAGACCGCTGCTCCATAACCCTGTCCGCCTGCTCTGAGCAGGCGGACAGGAATCGCCACAATTCACCGATCAAGTACGATCGGGTTGATTGACACCTCCCTGCTGGCGGCCCATTGACCGCGAGTCTGCAGGGGGTGGTGTTGCACCAGCAGCTCTTGTGAGCTGCTGGTGCAATGCTGAATACGGAGAGCGTATGCTCTCCGCATTCAGCGATGTCTGTCGAACCTGATCTGCACTGTCGGATCAGGTCCGACACACATTTGATAATTCGGCCTCATAGACTGTTATAGACACATGCATGCTTCTAAGCTCCTATCAGCCTACCTAGGTTTATTTTTCATATAACTGCATGTAATAGACACTACTATAAAGAAGATTATGGCTGGATTGTCTCCATTATACTTAGGTATTGTAACATCTACCTGAGCCTGCAACATTCTACAAAATAATTGGTTATAATAGGAAGCGGACGTACTCAGGGTCTCCAGGATTAATGTCCCCAACAGTGCAAACAGTTCCGGGTGTGAAACGCTATAAAAAAAAATTGGTTATCTCTGTTCTGTTTCATAGAATGTTAACTAAGCTTATTGCTGTTCAAACTTTTGTCCAGGTGCTAGTAAGAATTAGGCCAGTTGTCAAACCTATTTCTTTTATGTAATTGGCAAGAGTCCATGAGCTAGTGACGTATGGGATATACAATCCTACCAGGAGGGGCAAAGTTTCCCAAACCTCAAAATGCCTATAAATACACCCCTCACCACACCCACAATTCAGTTTTACAAACTTTGCCTCCTATGGAGGTGGTGAAGTAAGTTTGTGCTAAGATTTCTACGTTGCTATGCGCTTTTCAGCATTTTGAAGCCCGATTCCTCTCAGAGGGATGTGAAGGGAGTATCACCTATTGAATACAATGGTTTTCCTCACGGGGATCTATTTCATAGGTTCTCTGTTATCGGTCGTAGAGATTAATCTCCTACCTCCCTTTTCAGATCGACAATATACTCTCATATTCCATTACCTCTACTGATAACCGTTTCAGTACTGGTTTGGCTATCTGCTATATGTGGATGGGTGTCTTTTGGTAAGTATGTTTTCATTACTTAAGACACTCTCAGCTATGGTTTGGCACTTTATGTAAAGTTCTAAATATATGTATTGCACTTATATTTGCCATGATTCAGGTTTTCAGTATATTTCCTTTTGCAGACTGTCAGTTTCATATCTGGGAAATGCTTTTTTATGAAAAATTATTTCTTACCTGGGATATAGTCTCCTTTTCAAATTGACTGTCTTTTAAATTTGCGGGCAGAATTAGGCTTGTGAGGGCGCAAAATACCAAAGTTTATTGCGTCATTCTTGGGCGAGATTTTTTGGCGCAAAGTTCCGTTCGTTGAAGCAAATTCGTCATTTCCGGCATCTTAGTTGACGCCGAGACCTTCACAAGCTTGCGTCATCTATGAGGAGTGTGTCGTTTCTAGACGTTTTTGGCGCCAAAAAATATTTTTCTGTTTGTTGTGAGTCATACTTGGCGCCAAATATTTTCATTATTTAAGACCCCATTCCTATTTGCCTCTTGCCTTTTTCTATGTCGGAGAGCTATGCTGTTTGCATTTTTTCCCATTCCTGAAACAGTCATATAAGGAAATTGATAATTTTGCTTTATATGTTGTTTTTTTCTATTACATTTGCAAGATGTCTCAATCTGATCCTGTCTCAGAATTCACTGTTGGATCCCTGCTGCCTGATAACAGTTCTACCAAAGCTAAGTGCATTTGTTGTAAACTTGTGGATATTATACCTCCAGCTGTGGTTTGTAATAGTTGTCATGATAAACTTTTACATGCAGAAAATGTATCCATCAGTAGTAGTTCATTACCTGTTGCTGTTCCCTCAACATCTAATGCACAAGATATATCTGTAAATTTAAAATAATTTATTTCTGATTCTATTCAGAAGGCTTTGTCTGCCATTCCGCCTTCTAATAAACGTAAAAGGTCTTTTAAAATTTCTCATAGAGTTGATGAAATTTCAAATGACCGGCAACATACTGATTTATCCTTCTCTGATGAGGATCTATCTGATTCAGAAGATCCTGTCTCAGATATTGACACTGACAAATCCTCTTATTTATTTAAAATGGAGTATATTCGTTCTTTATTAAAAGAAGTGTTGATTACATTAGATATGGAGGAAACTAGTCCTCTTGATATTAAAACTAGTAAACGTTTAAATTCTGTTTATAAACCTCCTGTGGTTATTCCAGAGGTTTTTCCAGTTCCTGATGCTATTTCTGATATGATTTCTAAGGTATGGAATAAGCCTGGTACTTCTTGTATTCCTTCTTCAAGGTTTAAAAAATTGTATCCTTTGCCAGCAGTTAGATCGGAGTTTTGGGAAAAGATCCCCAAAGTTGATGGGGCTATCTCTACTCTTGCTAAACGTACTACTATTCCTATGGAAGATAGGAAACTTGAATCTTATCTAAGGAAGGCTTATTTATATTCAGGTCATCTTCTTAGGCCTGCAATTTCTTTGACTGATGTTGCAACTGCTTCAACTTTTTGGTTGGAAACTTTAGCGCAACAAGTATCGGATCATGATTTGTCTAGCATTGTTAAGTTGATTCAACATGCTAATAATTTCATTTGTGATGCCATTTTTGATATCATCAAAATTGATGTTAGATATATGTCTTTAGCTATTTTAGCTAGAATAGCTTTGTGGCTCAAATCTTGGAATGCTGATATGCCTTCTAAGTCCAGATTTCTATCTCTTTCTTTCCAAGGTAATAAATTATTTGGTTCTCAGTTGGATTCAATCGAGATTACCAATCAATATTTTGGAACTCCGTGCAATTCTCAGGGCTCTTCAGTTTTGGCCTCTGTTGAAGAGAGAACCGTTCATTTGTTTTCAGACAGACAATATTACAACTGTAGCATATGTCAATCATCAGGGTGGGACTCACAGTCCTCAAGCTATGAAAGAAGTATCTCGGATACTTGTTTGGGTGGAATGCAGCTCCTGTCTAATTTCTGCGGTTCATATCCCAGGTATAGACAATTGGGAAGTGGATTATCTCAGTCGTCAGACTTTACATCCGGGAGAATGTCTCTCCACCCAGATGTTTTCTCAAATTGTCCAGATGTGGAGGCTTCCAGAAATAGATCTGATGGCATCTCATCTAAACAAGAAACTTCCCAGGTACTTGTCCAGGTCCAGGGATCCTCAGGCGGAAGCAGTGGATGCTTTGACACTTCTTTGGTGTTATCAACCTGCTTATATTTTCCTGCCTCTAGTTCTTCTTAAAAGAGTGATCTCCAAAATCATGATGGAGCAATCGTTTGTGCTGCTGGTGGCTCCAGCATAGCCTCACAGGTTTTGGTATGCGGATCTTGTTCGGATGTCCAGTTGCCAACCTTAGCCACTTCCATTAAGGCCGGACCTTCTATCTCAATGTCCGTTTTTTCATCAGGATCTCAAATCATTAAATTTGAAGGTATGGAAATTGAATGCTTAGTGCTTAGTCATATAGGTTTTTCTGACTGAGTGATTAATACTATGTTGCAGGGTCATAAATCTGTTTCTAGAAAGATTTATTATCAAGTTTGGAAGACTTACATTTCATGGTGTTCCTCTCATAAATTCTCTTGGCATTCTTTTAGGTTTGGATAAACGTTTGTCTGCTAAACTTCCTGATATTCACTGTTTTGTACAGGCTTTGGTTCGTATCAAGCCTGTCATTAAATCAATCGCTCCTCCTTGGAGTCTTAATTTGGTTTTGAAGGCTTTACAGGCTCCTCCATTTGAGCATATGCATTCTTTGGACATTAAACTACTTTCTTGGAAAGTGTTGTTCCTTTTGGCCATCTCTTCTGCTAGAAGAGTTTCTGAATTATCTGCTCTTTCTTGTGATTCTCCTTTTTCTGATTTTTCATCAGGATAAGGCAGATTTGCGGACTTCATTTAAATTCTTACAAAAGGTTGTAAATTCTAACAACATTAATAGAGAAATTGTTGTCCCTTCTTTGTGTCCTAATCCTAAGAATTGTTTGGAGAGATCTTTACATTCTTTGGATGTGGTGAGAGCTCTGAAATATTATGTTGAAGCCACTAAAGATTTCAGGAAGACTTCTAGTCTATTTTTTATCTTTTCTGGTTCCAGGAATGGTCAGAAGGCGTCTGCCATTTCTTTGGCATCGTGGTTAAAGCTTTTGATTCAGCAAGCTTATTTGGAGTCGGGTAAAGCCCCGTCTCAGAGAATTACAGCTCATTCTACTAGATCAGTTTCCACTTCTTGGGCTTTTAAGAATGAAGCTTCAGTTGATCAGATTTGCAAAACAGCAACTTGGTCTTCTTTGCATATATTTACTAAATTCTACCATTTTGATGTTTTTGCTTCTTCGGAAGCAGTTTTTGGTAGGAAAGTTCTTCAGGCAGCTGTTTCAGTTTGATTCTTCTGCTTATGATTTGAGTTTTTCTTTTTCTTTTTTGAGAATAAACTTAAATTTGGTTTTTATTTCTTCCGTCCCTCTCTAGTGACTCTTGCGTGGCGTTCCACATCTTGGGTATTGCTGTCCCATATGTCACTAGCTCATGGACTCTTGCCAATTACATGAAGAAAACATAATTTATGTAAGAACTTACCTGATAAATTAATTTCTTTCATATTGGCAAGAGTCCATGAGGCCCACCCCCTTTTTTATGGTGGTTATGATTTTTTGTATAAAGCACAATTATTTCCAAATTCCTTTGTTGATGCTTTTTACTCCTTTCTGTATCACCCCACTTCTTGGCTATTCGTTAAACTGAATTGTGGGTGTGGTGAGGGGTGTATTTATAGGCATTTTGAGGTTTGGGAAACTTTGCCCCTCCTGGTAGGATTGTATATCCCATACGTCACTAGCTCATGGACTCTTGTCAATATGAAAGAAATGGATTCTTACATAAATTATGTTTTCTCTGACCTGGAATTTGAATCTAGTTCTTTCTGTTCTGTAAGGTCCTCCATTTAAACCAATGTATTCCACTGATATTAAACTTTTATCTTGGAAAGTGCTTTTTTTTAGCAAGCTCATTGGCTAAGAGAGTTTCTGAATTGTCAGCTTTGGCCATTTTAATTTTTCACAAAAGTAAAGCTGTTTTTTGTACTAAATATGATTTTCTTCCTAAGGTAGTTTCTTCGGGAGATATCAATCAGGAGATTGTTTTTCAATCTTTGTGTCCAGATCCTGTTAATTCTAAGAAACGACTTTTACATAATCTTGATGTAGTCAGAGCATTCAAAGTTTTATCTTCAAGCTACTAAGGAATTCAGAGAATTTCCAGTTTGTTTGTCCATTACTTAGGGACTTGTAGGGGACAAAAGGTTACTACAGTAACTTTGGCCTTTTGGCTCAAACGGTTATTTCACACGGCTTACTTGGTGGCAGGAAAGTCACCTCCTAAACGCATCACAGCTCATTCTACTAGACCGTTTGCAACTTCCTAGGATTTCAAAAATAATGCATCTCTGGAGCAGATTTGCAAAGCTGCAAAATGTTCTTCGCTGCATACCTTTTCAGAATTGTACTGATTTGATGTTTTTGCTTCTTTGCAAGCAGGTTTTGGCAGGAAAGTCCTTCAGGCCGCAGTGTCTGATAAATAGGAACTGCCAGAATATTGTCCCACCGATTCTGTAACATCGACTAGCTACTTGGGTATTAATCCCACATGTTTTGGAGCCCTATGGGCCATCATCATTTTACAAAAGAAAACAAAATTTATGCTTATCTGTTCAATTATTTTCTTTCACAATGGTAATGGTCCATATGCCCCGTTTTAAATTTGTGGGAGACCATTCTAATTTGCACCTCTATAGACCCTGCTTTTGTCTTTCCTACCCGTTTCCTATTCTCTACTCAGCTATCCATTAAACTGAAGAGAGATGGGAGGCTGGAGGAAATTTAAGCTCCTTTGTGAGTTATTGACCTTCTCCTGTGGTGGGAATATCCCACATGTACCAATGTAATGATCAGTATTTCTTCCTTCATAGCTGGCATTTTGTTGCCTGAGGGTCGTTATGGAGGTATAGATGGAGTCCCAGACTGTGCAATTTCTACCTACTTACCTACCTACCTACCTATTCTTAAGTGGGTGTGGAAGTACCCATTATAATAAATACTGTTCATCTGATTATGAATAAATTATGGGAGTATCCTATATGTTTTATGGTTTTATTCCACTGCTATTTTACGAACCACTCTTGTTTGGTCATGTTGGTACTTGCTATGATGTACTGGGTAAACTGAGTATTGTTTAATTTTTATTGCTGTTTCAGAATTTATTGCAGAATGTTACTGACAAAATGGCTTCTTGTATTTTTAATTTCTTGACTTTTTCTTCTGTAGTTGGATTTGTGTTAAGTAATTCCTGTATTTTTTTTTCCTAATAGAAAATGCAGTTTTCATTTAAATTAGCTTCACAGTTTTATGTCTAGTAGATGTAAGGAGGCAATATTAGCTAAGTTCAGATTTGTGCCTGTGTCTGCATAATGCAAGTGTGTGTGTGTCTGTGTATATATTAATGTATGTGTGCTTGTCTCTCCCCCTCTCCTGTGTATACCTTGTGCATCATAACAATCACAAAATGTGTGATAACTTTTTATCAGTATTTTTTCCAACCAAAGTCCTCTTTGAATAATAAACATGGACAACTTCAAAGAGTGTAGATCCTTTATGTCTATTTACTAGGTATAGCCATTTAAAAAGAAAAACAGTGGTTGGGTCCTATCTAGTTCTGGTGTTGTTCTGGTGTTGTTTCTTTCAGCTATTACTGTGTTTCAAGTCAGAGCAATCCTTATCTCTTGACAAATGATTGTCTGCTCAGAAGTGAGGGTCTTGTCAATCCAGAAATCACTAAAATGTAGTCTACAATGCAGAATATTTGTATTAGTACACAACAGAGTGTGTCAGTTTGTAGGGAGTTTTTTCTTTTTAAACCTAGACATGTAATGTTCTTATAATTATTACGTTTTTTCTGGCATTCACAGCCGTTTTCATCTTTAAAGAGACATAAAATTGTGTATTGCAGAATTACTTACATATAAATGTATTTTATGACCTTCAAAGAGGTTTGTCATCATCAGAGTGGCAGGGCACTTTTGTTCTTTATCTGAACACAACCAGTGTTATATGCACAATTCAGCCTTTAACTGCTTCACTCGCCCATGTTCAGTGTGTTGGCACTCCACAGCAACAATGCACTTCCACCCTAGATTGTTGATTGGTAGCATATGTACATACCCACCCATGATTGGCTCACTGGCCATTTTCAGTGCATTGCATTTTCTTAGCGCAGGTGGTGCAATAATGCATTTGAGAATCTTGTTCTTGTACTTTTATGTTTCTTTCAAAATATCTTCTCTAATAGGGCGAGGCATTGTGATCTTTTTATTCTGCAGTACCATAGATTTAATTTAATTTCCTGTCAGTTTGCAGGACAATCTCAGCATTGCCTGAAGCTTGTTTTCTTCTTATTTTGCAATATGTGTTTTATCTTCTCTTTTTTTTTAATCAGATCTAAGCTTATTATGAATAGAATAGAATATCATGTTCAGAGTTAGAGGTGCGTTCCAAAAATAAACATACAACATCCTTTCTTTAAAAACAAATATACAAATTCTTGGTTATTCCTTTTTTAGTTTAAAATGCTTTTGCCTATTTTCTTTATTTAAAGGGACAGGAAACCTAAAATTAAATTGTACAATATTAGTATAATTATATATTCTGGAGCACTATATGGTACCTAACATTTCTCTTTCACGATTCAGATAGAACATACAATATTAAGCAACTTCCTTGTTTAGTTCTATTATCACATTTGCTTTATTCTCTTAGTAATATTTGTTTGAGGACCAATGCACTACTAGGAGCTTGCTGACCACATCAGGTGAGCCAACGACAAGAGGCATAAATGCACAGCTACCAATCAGCAGCTAACTGCCAACAGTGCATTGTTGTTCCTGAGCCTACCCAGGCATGCTTTTAAACAAAGGGTACTAAGCAGATTAGATAATGGTAGTAAATTGAAAAGTTTTTTTTTAAAATTGCTTGCTCTATCTGAATCATGAAAGTCTAATGTTGACTTTACTGTTCCTTTGAACAATTCTATACATGCCACAAAACTGCTGCCATCTAATACTGCATGTTTTAGGTATGCTCTTCAACAAGAAATACCATGAGAACTAAGTAAACCTGATAATATAAGAAAATTTAATTTCTCCAACATAGGTGTGTCCGGTCCACGGCGTCATCCTTACTTGTGGGATATTCTCTTCCCCAACAGGAAATGGCAAAGAGCCCAGCAAAGCTGGTCACATGATCCCTCCTAGGCTCCGCCTTCCCCAGTCATTCTCTTTGCCGTTGTACAGGCAACATCTCCACGGAGATGGCTTAGAGTTTTTTGGTGTTTAAATGTAGTTTTTATTCTTCAATCAAGAGTTTGTTATTTTAAAATAGTGCTGGTATGTACTATTTACTCTGAAACAGAAAAGAGATGAAGATTTCTGTTTGTAAGAGGAAAATGATTTTAGCAACCGTTACTAAAATCGATGGCTGTTTCCACACAGGACTGTTGAGAGGAATTAACTTCAGTTGGGGGAAACAGTGAGCAGACTTTTGCTGCTTGAGGTATGACACATTTCTAACAAGACTTGGTAATGCTGGAAGCTGTCATTTTCCCTATGGGATCCGGTAAGCCATTTTTATTAAATGAGAATAAAGGGCTTCACAAGGGCTTTAAAGACTGGTAGACATTTTTCTGGGCTAAAACGATTGATATATAAGCATTTTTAATACTTCATAGTTTTGAGGAGTTATTTTATTCTTGGGAATTATGTAAAATAACCGGCAGGCACTGTATTGGACACCTTTTTCACTGGGGGCCTTCTCTAATCATAGGCAGAGCCTCATTTTCGCGCCTCTATTGCGCAGTTGTTTTTGGGAAGCAAGACATGCAGATGCATGTGTGAGGAGCTCAGATACATAGAAAAAGCTTACTGAAGGCGTCATTTGGTATCGTATTCCCCTTTGGGCTTGGTTGGGTCTCAGCAAAGCAGATACCAGGGACTGTATAGGGGTTACATATAAAAACGGCTCCGGTTCCGTTATTTTAAGAGTTAAAGCTTTCAAATTTGGTGTGCAATACTTTTAAGGCTTTAAGACACTGTGGTGAAATTTTGGTGAATTTTGAACAATTCCTTCATACTTTTTCACATTTTCAGTAATAAAGTGTGTTCAGTTTAAAATTTAAAGTGACAGTAACGGTTTTATTTTAAAACGTTTTTTGTACTTTGTTATCAAGTTTATGCCTGTTTAACATGTCTGAACTATCAGATAGACTATGTTCTGTATGTGGGGAAGCCAAGGTTCCTTCTCATTTAAATAGATGTGATTTATGTGACACAAAATTTAGAGAAAATGATGCCCAAGATGATTCCTCAAGTGAGGGGAGTAAGCATGGTACTGCATCATCCCCTCCTTCGTCTACGCCAGTCTTGCCCACACAGGAGGCCCCTAGTACATCTAGTGCGCCAATACTCCTTACTATGCAACAATTAACGGCTGTAATGGATAATTCTATCAAAAACATTTTAGCCAAAATGCCCACTTATCAGCGAAAGCGCGACTGCTCTGTTTTAGAAAATACTGAAGAGCATGAGGACGCTGATGATATTGGTTCTGAAGTGCCCCTACACCAGTCTGAGGGGGCCAGGGAGGTTTTGTCTGAGGGAGAAATTTCAGATTCAGGGAAAATTTCTCAACAAGCTGAACCTGATGTGATTACATTCAAATTTAAATTGGAACATCTCCGCGCTCTGCTTAAGGAGGTGTTATCTACTCTGGATGATTGTGAAAATTTGGTCATTCCAGAGAAATTATGTAAGATGGACAAGTTCCTAGAGGTCCCGGGGCCCCCCGAAGCTTTTCCTATACCCAAGCGGGTGGCGGACATTGTAAACAAAGAATGGGAAAGGCCCGGCATACCTTTTGTCCCTCCCCCTATATTTAAGAAATTGTTTCCTATGGTTGACCCCAGAAAGGACTTATGGCAGACAGTCCCCAAGGTCGAGGGGGCGGTTTCTACTCTAAACAAACGCACTACTATCCCTATAGAAGATAGTTGTGTTTTCAAAGATCCTATGGATAAAAAATTAGAGGGTTTGCTTAAAAAGATGTTTGTTCAGCAAGGTTACCTTCTACAACCAATTTCATGCATGGTTCCTGTCACTACAGCAGCGTGTTTCTGGTTCGATGAACTAGAAAAGTCGCTCAATAAAGATTCTTCTTATGAGGAGATTATGGACAGAATTCATGCTCTCAAATTGGCTAACTCTTTTACTTTAGACGCCACTTTGCAATTGGCTAGATTAGCGGCGAAAAATTCAGGGTTTGCTATTGTGGCGCGCAGAGCGCTTTGGCTAAAATCTTGGTCAGCGGATGCGTCTTCCAAGAACAAATTGCTTAACATACCTTTCAAGGGGAAAACGCTGTTTGGCCCTGACTTGAAAGAGATTATTTCTGATATCACTGGGGGTAAGGGCCACGCCCTTCCTCAGGATAGGTCTTTCAAGGCTAAAAATAAACCAAATTTTCGTCCCTTTCGCAGAAACGGACCAGCCCCAAGTGCTACATCCTCTAAGCAAGAGGGTAATACTTCTCAAACCAAGCCAGCCTGGAGGCCAATGCAAGGCTGGAACAAAGGTAAGCAGGCCAAGAAACCTGCCACTGCTACCAAGACAGCATGAGATGTTGGCCCCCGATCCGGGACCGGATCTGGTGGGGGGCAGACTTTCTCTCTTCGCTCAGGCTTGGGCAAGAGATGTTCTGGATCCTTGGGCGCTAGAAATAGTCTCCCAAGGTTATCTTCTGGAATTCAAGGAGCTACCCCCAAGGGGGAGGTTCCACAGGTCTCAATTGTCTTCAGACCACATAAAAAGACAGGCATTCTTACATTGTGTAGAAGACCTGTTAAAAATGGGAGTGATTCATCCTGTTCCATTAGGAGAACAAGGGATGGGATTCTACTCCAATCTGTTCATAGTTCCCAAAAAAGAGGGAACATTCAGACCAATCTTAGATCTCAAGATCCTAAACAAGTTTCTCAAGGTTCCATCGTTCAAAATGGAAACCATTCGGACAATTCTTCCTTCCATCCAGGAAGGTCAATTCATGACCACGGTGGATTTAAAGGATGCGTATCTACATATTCCTATCCACAAGGAACATCATCGGTTCCTAAGGTTCGCCTTTCTGGACAAGCATTACCAGTTTGTGGCACTTCCATTCGGATTAGCCACTGCTCCAAGAATTTTCACAAAGGTACTAGGGTCCCTTCTAGCGGTGCTACGACCAAGGGGCATTGCAGTAGTACCTTACTTGGACGACATACTGATTCAAGCGTCGTCCCTACCACAAGCAAAGGCTCATACGGACATTGTCCTGGCCTTTCTCAGATCTCACGGGTGGAAAGTGAACGTAGAAAAAAGTTCTCTATCTCCGTCAACAAGAGTTCCCTTCTTGGGAACAATAATAGACTCCTTAGAAATGAGGATTTTTCTGACAGAGGCCAGAAAATCAAAACTTCTAAGCTCTTGTCAAGTACTTCATTCTGTTCCTCTTCCTTCCATAGCGCAGTGCATGGAAGTAATAGGTTTGATGGTCGCGGCAATGGACATAGTTCCTTTTGCGCGAATTCATCTGAGACCATTACAACTGTGCATGCTCAGTCAGTGGAATGGGGATTATACAGACTTGTCTCCGACGATACAAGTAGATCAGAGGACCAGAGATTCACTCTGTTGGTGGCTGACCCTGGACAACCTGTCACAGGGGATGAGCTTCCGCAGACCAGAGTGGGTCATTGTCACGACCGACGCCAGTCTGGTGGGCTGGGGCGCGGTCTGGGAACCCCTGAAAGCTCAGGGTCTTTGGTCTCGGGAAGAATCTCTTCTCCCGATAAATATTCTGGAACTGAGAGCGATATTCAATGCTCTCAAGGCTTGGCCTCAGCTAGCAAAGGCCAAATTCATACGGTTTCAATCAGACAACATGACGACTGTTGCGTATATCAACCATCAGGGGGGAACAAGGAGTTCCCTGGCGATGGAAGAAGTGACCAAAATCATTCAATGGGCGGAGACTCACTCCTGCCACTTGTCTGCAATCCACATCCCAGGAGTGGAAAACTGGGAAGCGGATTTTCTGAGTCGTCAGACATTTCATCCGGGGGAGTGGGAACTCCATCCGGAAATCTTTGCCCAAATTACTCAATTGTGGGGCATTCCAGACATGGATCTGATGGCCTCTCGTCAGAACTTCAAGGTTCCTTGCTACGGGTCCAGATCCAGGGATCCCAAGGCGACTCTAGTAGATGCACTAGTAGCACCTTGGACCTTCAACCTAGCTTATGTATTCCCACCGTTTCCTCTCATCCCCAGGCTGGTAGCCAGGATCAATCAGGAGAGGGCATCGGTGATCTTGATAGCTCCTGCGTGGCCACGCAGGACTTGGTATGCAGACCTGGTGAATATGTCATCGGCTCCACCATGGAAGCTACCTTTGAGACAGGACCTTCTTGTTCAAGGTCCGTTCGAACATCCGAATCTGGCCTCACTCCAACTGACTGCTTGGAGATTGAACGCTTGATTTTATCAAAGCGAGGGTTCTCAGATTCTGTCATTGATACTCTTGTTCAGGCCAGAAAGCCTGTAACTAGAAAAATCTACCATAAAATATGGAAAAAATATATCTGTTGGTGTGAATCTAAAGGATTCCCATGGAACAAGATAAAAATTCCTAAGATTCTATCCTTTCTTCAAGAAGGTTTGGAGAAAGGATTATCTGCAAGTTCTTTGAAGGGACAGATTTCTGCTTTATCTGTTTTACTTCACAAAAAACTGGCGGCTGTGCCAGATGTTCAAGCTTTTGTTCAGGCTCTGGTTAGAATCAAGCCTGTTTACAAACCTTTGACTCCTCCTTGGAGTCTCAATTTAGTTCTTTCAGTTCTTCAGGGGGTTCCGTTTGAACCCTTACATTCCGTAGATATTAAGTTATTATCTTGGAAAGTTTTGTTTTTGGTTGCAATTTCTTCTGCTAGAAGAGTTTCAGAGTTATCTGCTCTGCAGTGTTCTCCTCCTTATCTGGTGTTTCATGCAGATAAGGTGGTTTTGCGTACTAAACTTGGTTTTCTTCCGAAAGTTGTTTCTAACAAAAACATTAACCAGGAGATAGTCGTGCCTTCTTTGTGTCCGAATCCAGTCTCAAAGAAGGAACGTTTGTTGCACAATTTGGATGTAGTTCGTGCTCTAAAATTATATTTAGATGCTACAAAGGATTTCAGACAAACATCTTCCTTGTTTGTTGTTTATTCTGGTAAAAGGAGAGGTCAAAAAGCAACTTCTACCTCTCTCTCTTTTTGGCTTAAAAGCATCATCAGATTGGCTTATGAGACTGCCGGACGGCAGCCTCCTGAAAGAATCACAGCTCATTCCACTAGGGCCGTGGCTTCCACATGGGCCTTCAAGAACGAGGCTTCTGTTGATCAGATATGTAAGGCAGCGACTTGGTCTTCACTGCACACTTTTACCAAATTTTACAAATTTGATACTTTTGCTTCTTCTGAGGCTATTTTTGGGAGAAAGGTTTTGCAAGCCGTGGTGCCTTCCATCTAGGTGACCTGATTTGCTCCCTCCCATCATCCGTGTCCTAAAGCTTTGGTATTGGTTCCCACAAGTAAGGATGACGCCGTGGACCGGACACACCTATGTTGGAGAAAACAGAATTTATGTTTACCTGATAAATTACTTTCTCCAACGGTGTATCTGGTCCACGGCCCGCCCTGGTTTTTTAATCAGGTCTGATATTTTATTTTCTTTAACTACAGTCACCACGGTATCATATGATTTCTCCTATGCAAATATTCCTCCTTTACGTCGGTCGAATGACTGGGGAAGGCGGAGCCTAGGAGGGATCATGTGACCAGCTTTGCTGGGCTCTTTGCCATTTCCTGTTGGGGAAGAGAATATCCCACAAGTAAGGATGACGCCGTGGACCGGACACACCGTTGGAGAAAGTAATTTATCAGGTAAACATAAATTCTGTTTTATTTCATGGTGGGGAGTGTCCACTATCCATTACTGTTGTGAATTGTACTCCTGACAAATAGAAGGAGGAAAAGATCCCAAAACTCAGAGTCCATAAAACCTCTCTCACCTTAATGGAAACTTGTCTGACGTATTACCAATACAAAAAAGAGCAGGGAAAGAAAGAGTTGCATACTGGAGCTGTTACCAAAAAAAAAATACGATAGAAAACACTGTGCGGGGGCTCGTGGACTCTCACTACCATGAAGGAGATGAATTTATCAGGGAAGCATAAATTATATTTTCTTTTAGAAAGGTGGTCAGAGTCCATGATCAATTACTCTTGGGAACTAATACCCAAGCTGTGAAGTTCATAAGTAATTTGGAGGGGACAGACATACTATTTCAAATACATTTGATGATTCATTTTAAAAAAAATAAAATAAAATTTTTGTTGCTTTTATATGTTTTTCTTTAATAAATGTAGAAATTTTTTAAAAAAAAAATGTAATGCACAGAAACCGCTGCCTGAAGGACTTTCTTACTAAAAGCTGCCTCAGAAGAAGCAAAAACATCAAAATGGTAGAATTTAGAAAAAGTATGTAAGGAAGAAAAAACTAAGTTTGTTGGTATGAGATACTGTTAAATATAAAGATGAAGTCTGTACCAAGATATCATCCAGGTATGGAACCAAAGACACAGCTTGTGCTCTTATCACCGATAAGAGAGCCCCCAGAACCTTTGTAAAGATTCAGAGAGTGGTAGTCAGACCAAACTGACTCTTCTTCACTTTCCTCCTACAAAGGGAAGACTAGTTTCTAGTAAGGTGGGAAGTGTTTTAAGGGCTCTTGGAGTTTTGGAATATTTGCCTCCTCCTAGTGGCCAGAAGTTTATTTCCTAGGAGTAATGGATCGTGGACTCTCGCCACTTTTTATGAAAGTTTTTTTTTTTTTTTAAACTATGCTCTAGTGCTAAATAATGAAATAAAAATATTGGGTTTCATGTCCCTTTAATGAGTGGGCTAGTGACTTTTTGTCTCAGGACTAGAAACTTTTTTTCTATGAGTAGTGAACTAGAGTTATATTTTTTCCAGAAAAAAGAAAAAGCTAAGGAGGCGCCTTATAAGGTGAGTACGTTCATATCAAACAACCGAATGTGATAGGACAAAGGGCAACTCGCAGATTGTAAGGCACTAGTAGTAGTGTGTGTGGCGTGTGCTGAAGACTACCGCTTCCTCCAGACACAGCCTGATGAAACAGTGGAATTAACACTGAGAAACATGTTGCTTTTCTTCTGTTAAGTGTGATCAGTCCACGGGTCATCATTACTTCTGGGATATTACTCCTCCCCAACAGGAAGTGCAAGAGGATTCACCCAGCAGAGCTGCATATAGCTCCTCCCCTCTACGTCACTCCCAGTCATTCTCTTGCACCCAACGACTAGATAGGATGTGTGAGAGGACTATGGTGATTATACTTAGTTTTATATCTTCAATCAAAAGTTTGTTATTTTAAAATAGCACCGGAGTGTGTTATTATCTCTCTGGCAGAGTTTGAAGAAGAATCTACCAGAGTTTTTGTTATGATTTTAGCCGGAGTAGTTAAGATCATATTGCTGTTTCTCGGCCATCTGAGGAGAGGTAAACTTCAGATCAGGGGACAGCGGGCAGATGAATCTGCATAGAGGTATGTAGCAGTTTTTATTTTCTGACAATGGAATTGATGAGAAAATCCTGCCATACCGATATAATGTCATGTATGTATACTTTACACTTCAGTATTCTGGGGAATGGTACTTCACTAGAATTACACTGTAAGAAATACATAAAGCTGTTTAATAACTAGAGATTATGTTTAACGTTTTTGCTGGAATGTAAAATCGTTTTCATTTGCTGAGGTACTGAGTGAATAAATGTTTGGGCACTATTTTTCCACTTGGCAGTTGCTTAATCTGTTTTCTGACAGTTTCTGTTCTCCCTCACTGCTGTGTGTGAGGGGGAGGGGCCGTTTTTTGGCGCTTTTACTACGCATCAAATATTTCAGTCAGCAACTCATTGTATTCCCTGCATGATCCGGTTCATCTCTACAGAGCTCAGGGGTCTTCAAAACTTATTTTGAGGGAGGTAATTTCTCTCAGCAGAGCTGTGAGAATTATAGTTTGACTGAGATAAAAAACGTTTATTCTGTAATTTGTTTCCTGCTTTCAGAATTTGTTATCTTTGCTAATGGGATTAAACCTTTGCTAAAGTTGTGTTGTTTACAAGGATTGAGGCTATAACTGTTTCAATTTATTAATTTTCAACTGTCATAGATCTTCTGTGCTTCTTAAAGGCACAGTACGTTTTAATATTATTCTAATTGAATTGTATTTCCAAGTTGCAAGTTTATTTGCTAGTGTGTTAAACATGTCTGATTCAGAGGATGATACCTGTGTCATTTGTTGCAATGCCAAAGTGGAGCCCAATAGAAATTTATGTACTAACTGTATTGATGCTACTTTAAATAAAAGTCAATCTGTACAAATTGAACAAATTTCACCAAACAACGAGGGGAGAGTTATGCCGACTAACTCGCCTCACGTGTCAGTACCTACATCTCCCGCTCAGAGGGAGGTGCGTGATATTGTAGCGCCGAGTACATCTGGGCGGCCATTACAAATCACATTACAGGATATGGCTACTGTTATGACTGAGGTTTTGGCTAAATTACCAGAACTAAGAGGTAAGCGTGATCACTCTGGGGTGAGAACAGAGTGCGCTGATAATATTAGGGCCATGTCAGACACTGCGTCACAGGTGGCAGAACATGAGGACGGAGAACTTCATTCTGTGGGTGACGGTTCTGATCCAAACAGACTGGATTCAGATATTTCAAATTTTAAATTTAAACTGGAAAACCTCCGTGTATTACTAGGGGAGGTGTTAGCGGCTCTGAATGATTGTAACACAGTTGCAATACCAGAGAAAATGTGTAGGTTGGATAAATATTTTGCGGTACCGACGAGTACTGAGGTTTTTCCTATACCTAAGAGACTTACTGAAATTGTTACTAAGGAGTGGGATAGACCCGGTGTGCCGTTCTCACCCCCTCCGATATTTAGAAAAATGTTTCCAATAGACGCCACCACAAGGGACTTATGGCAAACGGTCCCTAAGGTGGAGGGAGCAGTTTCTACCTTAGCTAAGCGTACCACTATCCCGGTGGAGGATAGCTGTGCTTTTTCAGATCCAATGGATAAAAAGTTAGAGGGTTACCTTAAGAAAATGTTTGTTCAACAAGGTTTTATATTGCAACCCCTTGCATGCATTGCGCCGATCACGGCTGCAGCGGCATTCTGGATTGAGTCTCTGGAAGAGAACATTGGTTCAGCTACTCTGGACGACATTACGGACAGGCTTAGAGTCCTTAAACTAGCTAATTCATTCATTTCGGAGGCCGTAGTACATCTTACTAAACTTACGGCGAAGAATTCAGGATTCGCCATTCAGGCACGCAGGGCGCTGTGGCTAAAATCCTGGTCAGCTGATGTTACTTCTAAGTCTAAATTGCTTAATATACCTTTCAAAGGGCAGACCTTATTCGGGCCCGGGTTGAAAGAGATTATCGCTGACATTACAGGAGGTAAAGGCCATGCCCTGCCTCAGGACAAAGCCAAAGCCAAGACTAGACAGTCTAATTTTCGTTCCTTTCGTAATTTCAAAGCAGGAGCAGCATCAACTTCCTCTGCACCAAAACAGGAAGGAGCTGTTGCTCGCTACAGACAAGGCTGGAAACCTAACCAGTCCTGGAACAAGGGCAAGCAGACTAGGAAACCTGCTGCTGCCCCTAAAACAGCATGAATTGAGGGCCCCCGATCCGGGATCGGATCTAGTGGGGGGCAGACTTTCTCTCTTCGCCCAGGCTTGGGCAAGAGATGTTCAGGATCCCTGGGCGCTAGAGATAATATCTCAGGGATACCTTCTGGACTTCAAATACTCTCCTCCAAGAGAGAGATTTCATCTGTCAAGATTGTCAACAATCCAGACAAAGAAAGAGGCGTTTCTACGCTGCGTACAAGAGCTCTTGTTAATGGGAGTAATCCATCCAGTTCCACGATCGGAACAGGGACAGGGGTTTTACTCAAATCTGTTTGTGGTTCCCAAAAAAGAGGGAACTTTCAGACCAATCCTGGACTTAAAGATCCTAAACAAATTCCTAAGAGTTCCATCGTTCAAGATGGAGACTATTCGGACAATTTTACCTATGATCCAAGAGGGTCAGTACATGACCACTGTAGATTTAAAAGATGCTTACCTTCACATACCGATTCACAAAGATCATTATCGGTACCTAAGGTTTGCCTTCCTAGACAGGCATTACCAGTTTGTGGCTCTTCCATTCGGATTGGCTACAGCTCCAAGAATCTTCACAAAGGTTCTGGGTGCTCTTCTGGCGGTACTAAGACCGCGGGGAATCTCGGTAGCTCCATACCTAGACGACATTCTGATACAAGCTTCAAGCTTTCAAACTGCCAAGTCTCATACAGAGTTAGTGCTGGCATTTCTAAGGTCACATGGATGGAAGGTGAACGAAAAGAAAAGTTCACTCGTTCCACTCACAAGAGTTCCCTTCCTGGGGACTCTTATAGATTCTGTAGAAATGAAGATTTACCTGACAGAGGACAGGCTAACAAGACTTCAAAGTGCTTGCCGCACCCTTCATTCCATTCAACACCCGTCAGTGGCTCAATGCATGGAGGTAATCGGCTTAATGGTAGCGGCAATGGACATAGTTCCCTTTGCACGCTTACACCTCAGACCACTGCAACTGTGCATGCTAAGTCAGTGGAATGGGGATTACTCAGACTTATCCCCTTCTCTGAATCTGGATCAAGAGACCAGAAATTCTCTTCTATGGTGGCTTTCTCGGCCACATCTGTCCAGGGGGATGCCATTCAGCAGACCAGACTGGACAATTGTAACAACAGACGCCAGCCTTCTAGGTTGGGGTGCCGTCTGGAATTCTCTGAAGGCTCAGGGACAATGGAGTCAGGAGGAGAGTCTCCTGCCAATAAACATTCTGGAATTGAGAGCAGTTCTCAATGCCCTCCTGGCTTGGCCCCAGTTGACAACTCGGGGGTTCATCAGGTTTCAGTCGGACAACATCACGACTGTAGCTTACATCAACCATCAGGGAGGGACAAGAAGCTCCCTAGCTATGATGGAAGTATCAAAGATAATTCGCTGGGCAGAGTCTCACTCTTGCCACCTGTCAGCAATCCACATCCCGGGAGTGGAGAACTGGGAGGCGGATTTCTTAAGTCGTCAGACTTTTCATCCGGGGGAGTGGGAACTTCATCCGGAGGTCTTTGCCCAAATACTTCGACGTTGGGGCAAACCAGAGATAGATCTCATGGCGTCTCGACAGAACGCCAAGCTTCCTCGTTACGGGTCCAGATCCAGGGATCCAGGAGCAGTCCTGATAGATGCTCTGACAGCACCTTGGGACTTCAGGATGGCTTACGTGTTTCCACCCTTCCCGTTGCTTCCTCGATTGATTGCCAGAATCAAACAAGAGAGAGCATCAGTGATTCTAATAGCACCTGCGTGGCCACGCAGGACTTGGTATGCAGACCTGGTGGACATGTCATCCTGTCCACCTTGGTCTCTACCTCTGAAACAGGACCTTCTGATACAGGGTCCCTTCAAACATCAAAATCTAACTTCTCTGAAGCTGACTGCTTGGAAATTGAACGCTTGATTTTATCAAGACGTGGGTTTTCTGAGTCAGTTATTGATACCTTAATACAGGCTAGGAAACCTGTTACCAGAAAGATTTACCATAAGATATGGCGTAAATACCTATATTGGTGTGAATCCAAAGGTTACTCTTGGAGTAAGGTTAGGATTCCTAGGATATTGTCTTTTCTACAAGAAGTTTTAGAAAAGGGTTTATCTGCTAGTTCATTAAAGGGACAGATCTCAGCTCTGTCCATTCTGTTACACAAACGACTGTCAGAAGTTCCTGACGTCCAGGCTTTTTGTCAGGCTTTGGCCAGGATTAAGCCTGTGTTTAAGACTGTTGCTCCACCATGGAGTTTAAACCTTGTTCTTAATGTTTTACAGGGCGTTCCGTTTGAACCCCTTCATTCCATTGATATAAAGTTGTTATCTTGGAAAGTTCTATTTTTAATGGCTATTTCCTCGGCTCGAAGAGTCTCTGAATTATCAGCCTTACATTGTGATTCTCCTTATTTGATTTTTCATTCGGATAAGGTAGTCCTGCGTACTAAACCTGGGTTCTTACCTAAGGTAGTTACTAACAGGAATATCAATCAAGAGATTGTTGTTCCTTCTTTATGCCCAAATCCTTCTTCAAAGAAGGAACGTCTACTGCACAACCTGGATGTAGTCCGTGCTCTAAAATTTTACTTACAGGCAACTAAGGAATTTCGACAAACGTCTTCTCTGTTTGTCATTTACTCTGGGCAGAGGAGAGGTCAAAAAGCTTCCGCTACCTCTCTTTCTTTTTGGCTTCGTAGCATAATTCGTTTAGCTTATGAGACTGCTGGACAGCAGCCTCCTGAAAGAATTACAGCTCATTCTACTAGAGCTGTGGCTTCCACTTGGGCCTTCAAGAATGAGGCCTCTGTTGAACAGATTTGCAAGGCTGCAACTTGGTCTTCGCTTCATACTTTTTCCAAATTTTACAAATTTGACACTTTTGCTTCATCGGAGGCTATTTTTGGGAGAAAGGTTCTTCAGGCAGTGGTTCCTTCTGTATAAAGAGCCTGCCTATCCCTCCCGTCATCCGTGTACTTTTGCTTTGGTATTGGTATCCCAGAAGTAATGATGACCCGTGGACTGATCACACTTAACAGAAGAAAACATAATTTATGCTTACCTGATAAATTCCTTTCTTCTGTAGTGTGATCAGTCCACGGCCCGCCCTGTTTTTAAGGCAGGTAAATATTTTTTAATTTATACTCCAGTCACCACTTCACCCTTGGCTTTTCCTTTCTCGTTGGTCCTTGGTCGAAGGACTGGGAGTGACGTAGAGGGGAGGAGCTATATGCAGCTCTGCTGGGTGAATCCTCTTGCACTTCCTGTTGGGGAGGAGTAATATCCCAGAAGTAATGATGACCCGTGGACTGATCACACTACAGAAGAAAGGAATTTATCAGGTAAGCATAAATTATGTTTTTTCTTTCCTAAGATATTGTGGCACTTAACAGCAAAGCTGTTAAGTGCCACTCCCCTACCCATGTCATTCTCTTTGCCTCTGTCAATGGAGGAGGTGAAGTTTGGTGTCTGAGGAAAAATCGGATTTTTTTTCGCTACAAGAAATTTTTTAGGTCTAGCTGTAGTCCACGTCAATCTCTTCAGAAGGGTAGTGGTGGCTTTAAAGCACTTAGAAAGTTGGTGAGGTAGTCCTTGCTCGGACAGCTAGATGTGCAGGTAAGTGCTTTTGTCTTCTGGGTCTGGGAGACTTGCACTGAAGGGGTTAAACAAGAAAAACTCTCTGCATTATATATTTGGGACTAGAATCCTTGGCAGAGGATTATTTTCAGGCAGTGGGCAGGCACATTTTATGTATGTGGACTAGAGATTTAGGGGTTAATCTCCTTTATGGTAAGGAAGGAGTTAATCCTATTTTGGTGGCTCATGTGTTCATTTTATTTATTAGCTCTGTGAGACACTCTGGCTAAGAAAGTGTTTATTGGGCACTGGTATTTTTTTTATTTGTTACATTACGTTCTAAGTGGCATATCGTCAGAGGGAGAACAGTTCACTTTAACTAAAGTGTTAGTTTTTCTGTTGGCTTTGAAGCGCATGCTTTACTCTGTGGCGCAGCTTCATTTTAGCCGGTCATGTGACTTCCCTCTTCCACTCCGTTAGAATTGATCGAAGTGGTGTGACGGCTGCTAGATTGAGAGTGTGAGACCGGCAAATTATCCGGACAAAATCTTATAAGTCAAATGCTGAGGTGTAGATGTCCGTAGTTAGGAGTGTGTTTGTAGTTCAATACCTCTCTGAATTAAAATGTAAAATGACAGTACCAGGGCAATATAAATAATATTTATTTTTCCTTATCTTTCTTTGCCAAAAATTATTTTCAGTCATGGAACAGGAGTCTGTTCCTATAGACAAATGTCTGCTGTGTTTAGAGAACCAAATTATGTTGCTTTTGCAATTTTGTACCTCTTGTCTAAATAGAACTTTAAAATGTAAAGACAAACTTTTTGTTTCTGAGCTTAATGTCTCTCAAGATGATGCTGTTCAGGCAATGCCACAGCTTTCTCTTCAAACGTCCCAAGCCTCTATGGCGTTACATACAGTACCCTGCAATTCCTCTCAGCCTTCTGGAGGAGTTTATTTACCTGCAGATTTTGCTGTACAGGTATCTTCTGCGGTATCTGCGGCATTATCTGCTTTTCCTATGCTGGTAAATCGCAAGAGGAAAATTAGACATTCAGATAGTAAGGTTTCTGTTCCCCCTACTGCTATGCAGGTTGATGAGGAGGATATGTCAGTAGCCTCTGAGGGTAAAATCTCAGATTCGGACAGTATCATTCCTTCATCTGATACTGAAGTAAACTTCAGATTTAAGCTTGAACACCTTTGTGTACTGTTAAAGGAGGTATTGGCTACTTTGGACGACTCCGATACTTCTGTCATTGTCAACCCTAAGAAGTCTAGTAAACTTAATAAATACTATGATGTTCTTTCCTCTGTGGAAGTTTTTCCTGTCCCATACTGTGTGATGAAGATTATTTCACAGGAATTGGAGAAGCCAGGGATTCCTATCTCCCCGTCTCCCGTATTTAAAAAGATGTTTCCTGTTGCTGACTCCTTTTTAAAGATTCTTGGCGCGCGGTGCCTAAAGAAAAAGGGGCTGTTTCTACTCTGGCTAAGAGAACTACGATCCCTATAGAGGATAGCTGCTCCTTTAAGAAACCCATGGACAAAAAGCTGGAAGCTTATTTGAAGAAGATATATGTTCATCAAAGTGCAGTTTGTATTGCAACAGTAGCAAGTGCAGCATCTTATTGGTGCGACGCCTTGTCTGAATCAATTTTAGTAGAGACTCCGTTGGAGGACATACATGATAGAATTAAGGCTCTCAATTCCTTTGTTTCTGATGCTAACATGCAAGTTATTAGACTGGGAGCCAAGATGTCTGGCTTCACTGTCCTAGCCCGCAGGGCATTGTGGCTAAAATCTTGGTCAGCTGATGCTACCTCTAAGTCAAATCTTTTGGAGCTTCCTTACAAGGGTATTGTTCGGACTTGGTCTGGCAGAAATAATTTCTGATGTTACGGGTGGAAAAGGGTCTTTTCTACCGCAAGACAAGAAAAATGGGCTCAAAGGAAGTAATTTTCGTTCCTTTCATAACTTGAAAGGTCAAAAGTCTTCCTCTCCCTCTTGCAAGCAGGAGCAGTCCAAGTCTTCTTGGAAGCCCAATCAGTCTTGGAATAAGGGGAAGCAATCAAAGAAACCCTCAGCTGAGTCTAAGTCAGCATGAAGGGTCGGCCCCCGGTCCAGGATTGGATCAAGTGGGGGGCATACTTTTCCTGTTTTGTCAAGTATCTCAGAGTTAAAAAATAGAATTTAAAACTTTCTCTCCCAGGGGCAGATTCCACCTCTCAAGATTATCTGCAGACCAGGTAAAAAGAGAGACATTCTTGAACTGTGTTAAGGACCTTTCCTCCCTGGGAGTGATTGTTCCTAAGGGAACAGGGTCTAGGATTCTATTCAAATCTGTTTGTGGTGCCCAAAAAAGAGGGAACTTTTCGACCCATTTTAGACCTAAAGTGCCTCGACAAGTTTCTCAGGGTACCGTCCTTCAAAATGGAAACCATTCGTTCCATTCTTTCTTTGGTCCAAGATGGTCAGTTCATGACGACCATAGACCTGAAGGACGCGTATCTTCATGTTCTCATCCACAGGGATCATCACAAATTCCTGAGATTCGCCTTTCTAGACAAACACTTTCAATTTGTGGCTCTTCTGTTTGGCCTTACCACAGCTCCCAGAATTTTCTCAAATTTTCTGGGGGCTCTCTTGGCAGTGATCAGGTCTCGGGGAGTTGCAGTGGTGCCTTACCTGGACAACATATTGGTTCAGGCGCCATCTTTTCAACAAGCAAATTCTCATACAGAGATCTTGTTGTCTTTTCTACGTTCCCACGGTTAGAAATTGAATCTGCAAAAGAGTTCCCTTGTTCCAGCTACAAGGGTGGTTTTCTTAGGGAATCTATTATGGTCCCTATCTATGGAAATTTTTCTGAGGGGGGTCAGAAAATCCAGAATTCTCTCCTCTTGCCTCTCTCTACAGTCTACTGTTCAGCCATCAATGGCTCAATCTATGGAGGTAATTGGTCTGATGGTCGCTTCCATAGATATCCATTCCCTTTGCTCGATTCAATTTGAGAGCTCTGCAATTATGCATGCTCAGACAATGGAACGGAGACCATTCGGATCTGTCTCAGAGGATAAATCTAGACCAGTCGACAAGAGATTCTCTCCCTTGGTGGATTTCTCAGGAGCATCTGTCTCAGGACACATGCTTCCGGAGACCTTCCTTGGTGATTGAGACCACGGGCGCCAGCCTGCTAGGCTGGGGAGCAGTCTGGGACTCGTTAAAGGCGCAGGGACTATGGGCTTGGGAGGAGTCTGCTCTAACCATAAACATCTTGGAATTGAGATTGTTTTACAATGCTTTGATGGCTTGACCCCAATTGTCTATAGCCCGGTTTATCAGGTTTCAGTCGGACATCACCACCTTAGTGGCTTACATCAACCACCTGGGAGGAACTCGGAGTTCCTTAGCCATGAAGGAGTTGGCACAGATTATTCAGGGCGTGGAGGCTCACAATTGTTGTCTATCTGCCATCCACATTCCTGGAGTGGACAACTGGGAAGTGGATTTCCTGAGCAGACAAACATTTCATCCCGGGGAGTGGGCTCTGCATCCGGAGGTGTTCTCCAGGTTAACCCTCAAATGGGGGTACCGGAGTTGGATCTGATGGCGTCTCGGCAGAATGCCAAGCTCCTAAGGTATGGTTCAAGGTCAAGAGATCCTCAGGCAGCTCTGATAGATGCTCTAGCAGTTCCTTGGGATTTCGGTATAGCATACCTGTTTCCTCCGTTTGCGCTCCTTCCACGAGTTATTGCTCATATCAAACAGGAGAGAGCATCGGTAATTCTAATAGCTCCTGCATGGCCTTGCAGGATCTGGTATGCAGACCTAGTGAAGAGGTTATCTCGGCCACCTTGGAGGTTGTCTCTGAGGAAGGACCTTCGAACTCGGGGCCCATTCCTCCATCCAAATCTCGTTTCTCTGAAGCTGACTGCGTGGAGATTGAACGCTTAGTTCTGTCTAAGCATGGATTTTCTGAGTCGGTCATTGAGACCATGATCTAATTTACCATAAGGTATGGGGTGAATACCTTTTTATTAGTGTGAATCTAAGGGCTACTCTTGGAGTAGGGTCAGAATTCCTAGAATTTTGTCTTTTCTCCAGGAAGGTCTGGAGAAAGGGTTGTCAGTCAGTTCTCTGAAAGGTCAGATTTCTGCATTATCTATTTTGTTACACAAGCGTCTGGCGGATGTGCCAGATGTTCAATCTTCTTGTCAGGCCCTGGTCAGAATCAGGCCTGTGTTTAAACCTGTTGCTCCTCCTTGGAGCCTTAATCTTGTTCTAAAAGTTTTGCAGCAGGCTCCGTTTGAGCCAACGCATTCCATAGATATTAAAGGGACAGAACACCCAAAATATTTCTATCATGATTCAGATAGAGAATACAATTTTAAACAACTTTATAATTTACTTCTATTATCTAATTTGTTTCATTCTCCTGGTATCATTTGTTGAAGGAACAGCAATGCACTACTGGTTTCTAACTCAACACATGGGTGAGCCAATAACAATTGTTATATATATATATATACAGCCATCAATCAGCAGCTAGAACCTAGGTTCTTTGCTGCTCCTGAGCTTACGCAGATAAACCTTTCAGCAAAGGATAACAAGAGAAGGAAGAAAATTTAAAATAAATAAATTGTATTCGCTATCTGAACCATGAAAGAAAATTTTTGGGTTTCATGTCCCTTTAAGTTCTTGGAAGGTTTTGTTTCTTATTGCTATCTCTTCTGCTCGGAGAGATTCGGAACTCTCGCTTTGCAGTGTTATTCGCCTTACCTTATCTTTCATGCGGATAGGGCAGTTCTTCGTACTAAATTGGGTTTTCTTCCTAAAGTGGTTTCAGATAGAAATATTAATCAGGTAATAGTTGTTCTTTCTCTCTGTCCCAATCCTCCTCCTCATAAAGAACGTATGTTGCACAACTTGGATGTTGTGCGTGCTCTAAAATTCTACCTACAGGCGACTAAGAATATTCGCTAGTCTAATGCCCTGTTCGTTGTTTCCCAGGAAAGCGTAAGGATCAAAAGGCTACTGCTACTTCTCTTTTCCATCTGGTTGAGAAGTATAATTCGTTTTGCTTATGAGACTGCTGGACAGCAGCCTCCTGAGAGAATTTCAGCTCATTCCACTAGGGCTGTTTCCTCTTCTTGGGCTTTCAAAAATGTAGCTTATGTGGAACAGATTTGCAAGGCTGCAACTTGGTCCTCTCTGCATACTTTTTCCAAATTGGATACTTTGGTCTCGGCTGAGGCCTCTTTTGGGAGAAAGGTTTTTCAAGCGGTGGTGCCTTCTGTTTAGGTCTGCCTGTCTTGTTCTCCCTCCCTGTTTATTCTGTGTCCTCTAGCCTGGCTATTGGTTCCCACTAGTAATTGAATGACATTGTGGATTCTCCATATCTTAGGAAAGAAAACAAAATTTATGCTTACCTGATAAATTTCTTTCTTTCCGGATATGGAGAGTCCACGACCCCGCCCTTTATTAAGACATTTATTTTTGATTAAACCTCAGGCACCTCTACACCTTTGTGTTATTCCTTTTTCTATTTCCCTTCGATTGAATGACTGGGGATTATAGGTAGGGGAGTGACACTTAACAGCTTTGCTGTGGTGCTCTTTACCTCCTCCTGCTGGCCAGGAGTAATATTCCCACCAGTAATTGAATGACTACGTGGACTCTCCATATCCGGAAGGAAAGAAATTAATCAGGTAAGCATAAATTTTGTTTTTATAATACATTTTACATACATTATATATACATTTGTAGCATTTTTACCCATATTTTGATTTTAACTGGGAAGCTGGGAGTTATATTTCAGCTGTGCACACACTGCTGTGATTTGCCTGTTCCTGCCGTTTCCCTGTGTGAAGACGCTGCGTTGGATATGGACCCTTACCTTCCCTGTTGTATGCTGACCTCGACAGAGGTTACCCATCTGAAGGGACCGGTAGTCTCCAGCACACGCCTTGCGCACTACTAGTAGTGCCTTACAATCTTACAATCCAGAACTTTTCAGGAATGCTGCCCTTCTGGTCTATGAAGATTTCCCTTCACTGGACTTTTTTATAGTACCTTTATTATTTTATTATATTATTTTATTACATGTATGTATTTATGATTTGTGTCTATTTCTTACTAACGTTGTGTATAACTTTTTTGAGCGCCCCCTTGGTAATATTATCGTTTGATAGTATATATTACATTGATCCATTTATATTTTTTCCACCCCTGACCATAATTAATTTCAGGTTGAACACACAGATCCTTTAACCCTGGATTGTTTGCATCTCTCAGACTTGATGTGGGCACCACTAGTTTTACAGTAAAACAAGGGTCTATAAATGTATTTGAAAATTTGAGGGAAAATAATGAGCTAGACACACACACACAAATTAGGAGCAAGGTGTACAGTTTTATCCACTTTTTTTAGATAGCGTTTAATTGTTAGATAACACAAATTATCTCTAGTCTATTTAATCTAGTTATATCTTTATATTAAACATTTTCTATACTTATATCTAATTTGTATGCTCCACATTGTTAATAAATGAGATTACACTATATCAGTAAGTGATTTTTACATAGTAACATGTTTTGTATGTCTCTTCTAGGAGGATGTTGTTGTTCCAAGTAGACGGGTTCTAATCACAGGTGCAACAGGTCTCCTTGGCAGATCGGTATACAATGAGTTTAAGGAAAACGACTGGCATGTGCTTGGTTGTGGCTTCAGCCGTGCTCGGCCCAGATTTGAATATCTTAACTTGTTGGATGCTGCTGCAGTGAAAGCTCTGATCCAGGACTTCAAGGTAATACAGTCTACATACTATCTATTGGTAATGCTTACAAATGCTAAGTGTGTTTAAAAGAACATTGGAAATAATTTGTGTGAGCTGTAGTCTAGTTTATCTGGCAAATCACTACTGTGTATTTAATATTGTAAACCGTTTTACGATTCTGTCATACCATCCAAAAATTGTACAGTGGGCATTTGCGTGCACTGTTGTTATGGCGATTAAAGGCCCCTCTTGCAGGCACTAAGGGGTGTCTCTTGTATTTTTGGGTTTAGATCCGAGATTTTGAATAACCATCATAAAATTCCTTTTTTGGAACAACCTATTATCTATTCATAAAGTGATTGTAGGATGTAAGCAGTGGGGAAAATATAGCCAAGACAGTGGCATCCACAGAAAGTGTATGTTTGTTAAAATATAAGGCGCATGGAAGTGAGTAACGTTATGTGTTTCAGTATGAAACACGTAAGGTTGCACATCTCAATGTACCTTTTTATATTTTAATTGTTCGAATAAAAGTTGTTTTTTTTTTATTTCATTTTTTTACTTTTGAGTGCAGCCACTTTGCATTTTTGACTGTGTACTACGGCATGCACCCTGCTGCAGTGTAGGGCATCTAACTTCCCCCACTTCCCTGTATGTTATTTACTAATTGGAATAGCTGTGTTAATCAGGAAGCGGCGTAGTATGGAAGTTTGTGTGGGTTAACCTTACATGGTCTCCATTCACCTTATCCCAAATCCTTAACGGGGCATAAGAGCCAGCTAACATTAACCCTTAACAGCTAACATTAACCCTTCCCAAAGATCACCCAGAAATGTACTATTCACTGAGCTTTTTGACCTACCTGTAAATTATAAATTATAGTTGCAGAGGGCTGTGGTCTCTACAGGAAGGAAAAGGAGTAGCTTTTCCTTTGAAGTGCTTACTTGGAGACATCTGCACTAGCTCTAGTCTGTTTATTGCCCATGCTCAGTAGAGGACTTTTAACATTATAGTGATGGATTTTTGTGTGCTTTTGGGAATTTACTTGCAAAATGTAGTGATTGTGCACAAATAAATGGTATAAGGCCAAAGACAATGTTTATCACGGGAAAGAACTGATTATTGGTGATTGCTGAGAAATACAGTGGTTGTTCTCCCTACACTTTCTGGTTTGGGACTTGATTGCACACAGCACTTTTTTAACTCAAACCAATGAAGTTTATTAAATAGTTTTTTTATTATTTTCAGCCACATGCGATTGTACACTGTGCAGCAGAAAGAAGGCCTGATATAGTAGAAAATCAACCAGAATCGGCCTCTATGCTAAATGTTGGTGCATCTGAAAATTTGGCAAAAGAAGCAGGTAATAATAAACAGAATACTGTTTCCAAACAGCAGACTGATAATACCCAGGCACAACGTTTTAAATTAAACGTATGAAAATAGAATTCTTAAAAACATTCTGGTGCACAAATATGGTGAAGAGTATATAAAATTAATTTTAGGTTTTATTATATATTCATAGTAATTGTCAGAAATTTAAAAAACTGCATTTCAGAAGATCTTTGTACAAGAAATGTTCGTTTGGCCGTACAATTTTTACTATTTTCAAAATTGGGAGCAATTCAGGGATAAACCCTTTGAAGAGTATACTCAAATGTTTCTGGTCTCCTTTGGTGTGGCCATTTAAGGACAGGTCTAAATGAGTTTGTGCTGTGATTTAAATAATATCTATTATTATTATTGGTTATTTTTAGAGCGCTAACAGATTCCGCAGCGCTATAAACAAAGGCCGAGTATAACAAAACATTTATAGGGATCAAACGGATAGTGGGCCCTGCCAAGAGTCGCACTGTTGTAGTCAGCTCTTAAGAAGGTGATCTACAAACAGCTGGACTCTTAGGCTTACATGCTAAGGGGGTTCAGGGGACAGCAATGGAGGAGTGGAACTGGTATAAAGGAAGGTTAGTGTAGGTTGTATGCGTCCCTGAACAGTAGAGTCTTTAGGGAGCGCTTGAAGCTTTCAAAACTAGGGGAGAGTCTTGTGGAGGGAGGCAGAGATTTCCACAAGATGGGAGCCAGTCTGGAGAAGTCCTGCAAACAGGAATGTGAGGAGGTAACAAGAGAGGAGGAGAGTAAGAGGTCATGAGCTGAGCAAAGGGGACAGGAGGGAGAGTATCTGGAGACAAGGTCTGAGATATAGTGGGGAGCAGTGCACTTGAGGGCTTTGTATGTCAGAGTGAGAATTTTGAGTTTAATCCTAGAGGCAAGAGGAAGCCAGTGAAGGAATTGGCAGAGAGGTGCAGCAGATTGAGTGATGTGTAAGGAAGATGAGCCTGGCAGAGGCATTCATTATGGATTGTAAAGGAGCTAGGTGTCAGCTGGGGAGACCAGAGAGGACAGAGTTGCAGTAATGGAGGCGGGAAAGGATGAGAGAGTGGATTAAAATCTCATGTCTTGTGTAAGGAAATGTCTAATTTTAGAGATGTTTTTAAGGTGGAAGAGGCAGGCTTTAGCCAAGGACTGAATCTGAGAAGTGAAAGAAAGATCTAAGTCAAATGTGACCGCAAGACATCGGGCATGCGGGTTAGAGGTAATGATGGAGTTCTCAACAGTTATAGAGAGATTGGGTGTGGAGATTTTGGAAGAAGGGGGGGGGGGAATAAGGAGCTCAGTCAGAATGAGTGAGAAAATGTTGTAATGCCTAAAGAGACTTTAAGGGCTAGATTACAAGTGGAGCGCTAACATTAGCACGGGTGCAATATTGAAATATCGCGACAGTGCTAACCTGCATGTGTATTACTAGTTGAAAGTAAACACATTTAGACAAGCGCAAATTAAATTAGCACACAGTGGGTTAGCGTGAATGGAGATCTAGCGTACAGAGTAAGAGTTTACAAAAAATGTACACCAAACACAAGCTAATACATTAAAATATAGTGTTACACTTACAGTATATATAAATTGTGTCATAAAAAGTATGAATAAAAATGTTTTATAAAGGCTAAAAGGTATATGGTATATCACAAGGTGTTTGAATAGAAAGGCCTATAATGGATATATATATGTCTAAATATGTATATATATATATATATATATATATATATATATATATATATATATATATATACACACACACACTGTATATATATATATATATATATATATATATATATATATATATATATATTCATTAAAATTATGGTGGAGATAAAAATTTGAGATTAAAATCCTCCATGACCCAAAAGTAAATCAATAAAACATTTTTGCATAGGAAATTAGCACATCTAGGCAAGTATCCCCGCAGGGATACTTGCCTAGATGTGGTAATGTCCTATGCAAAAATGTTTTATTGATTATTTTTATTTTTCAAACATGCCAAGTTTAATTAACGTTTCGGGGATGTTTCTCCCCTTCTTCATAACAAACAAATGATGTGAAGCACCCTCTTAAATAAGGCAAACAATTACAAGGTGATTAGCTCTTCCCCTCTGTGAAGGCACCAAAAATCAAACATAGGAAACACTGAGAAAATCGCCAAACCAGAAGTGGTATTACAAGCCACTTCCGGTCCAGAGTTGCAAACATTAGCAAGTCACAAACACATTGGGATCACACACTTACAAACCGCTATATTATATGCACAAAAAGCAGTTATTAATTATTGTTTTAGGTGCCGTGTAAAAACTTGTTCTAAAGAATTCTGGACTGAATAGCCTCAACATACCCGGAAGTGACATAGAACATGTCAATCCAGAAGTGGGGCATCATGGTGTATGTGAATGTTGTAAATAGACTGTTACTGAAACCGGAAGTGGGGCATGTCATAATGACACAATATGAATAAAGCTCAATTGTCACATACACACTATACAAAATACTAAAACGTGTGAACTGCTCATAGTAATAGCATGGTCTTATGTGAAACTATTAGCAATTTATGCTGATAGTGCATACAACAAAATACAAACTTATGTGTATCAAACAAACACGGTATGTATGTGCTCTCAGGATTATATAAATATATAAATAAAATGTTATAGTACTGACTCTGAACAACAGACTATATAGAAGTGTATATATAGTGGTCTGTGTGGTAAATAAGATAATTAACTTGGTACACTATGATAAATGTATACATATACAATGTTGTTGAATACACTGATATGAATCCAATAGGGGTTAATTCAGAAAGGTGTATCATAGTTATAACAGCTGTGGTGTAGTTGTATAAAGCTACCATAAGTGCAGAGCCAATGTGGGTATTCAAAGGGTACTGTTGCAGGGAATATAAAAATTCCGTTGTAAGAACGGTCCACCCCAGGGTCTAAAACTCTGGGGAAGAACCTATAATGGGTAAATAGATGCAGATACCTAATGTCTAAAGGCACCAAGGCACCTGCAACACACCCATTAACGGATTATATATCTGCTGCCCAAAACCCAACAGCACAAAATCAGCTGTGTTTACATAAGACTACCTAAATCTGACATAGAGTTTAGTCCCTTTGGAACAATAGTGTCCAATCTCAGAATCCATTCTTCCTCTCTCCTGAGGAGCATTTTGTTCGTTTCCACCTCTCAAAGGTTTCGAGACGTGGTCAATCAGGATAACTCTTAACAAAGCCTCAAGGTGTTTTGTCTCCATCCAGTGGTGTGCCACCGGTTGGTCTGACCGTCCCTTCTCAATGGCCTGTCTCATGGCCATCCTGTGGTTTGCCATGCACTCTCTTAATGTCCCTTGGGTCTTCCTAATTTAGTGTTTCTCACATGGACAGAACAGCATGTACACTACATATTCCGAAGTGCATGTGATAGAATGTAGGATGGTGTACTTTTTATTGTTGTGTGGGTGGTTAAACTTTTTAGTAGCTATTAGGCCATTACATGTAGTACACTTATAGCAGCCCCTGATGTTGGTTATAGTGGCAACTTCATAGGAACTTACAGGATCATTTCTGACCAGAAGATGTATCATTGAGTTTTAGCCTGACACTCAAATAGTTAAGTCTTCCATTGTTTTGGTTCCTGCTCAGTGAGGTCACTATGGCAACAACCATTAGTAGGGCACATATACATTATAGGAATACTGATGCCCTATAATAGAACAAACTTACAAAGTCTGTTATTTGTAACATCTGTAAATGTATCAATACATCAGATGAGTCATTTGCCTAATTTCCCCTTTACTGTGTATTAAGGTTACCACCACAACCGCTATTATGCTATACACGGATTTTCACAGTTTCTGCGCTTTACAATGCGTTTTAAAGAGCGATTTAAATACACACCATTATTAGGATGGAAAGTATATGTAACATATGCATTAACACTATTAGATGTGATTCTTTAAGTTACGATCTACGTTTTTGTCTTTACACCAATGTAAGTCTTAGACCGGAACTTGAAAACTGTCACTTCCAGTTTGATGATATGCTGGAACGCAGGTTTGCGTTCCAAACACTGTTTGTTTGGCGCCACTTGAATTGTATGAGGTTTGTAACCACTTGATTGTTTGCCTTATACATATTCTGTTATTCAAACTATTAAGTTGTTCTGATGAAAGGGATTTGTATATCTCCGAAACGTTAAAATACATTTTGGATTTCTTCACCCAAAAGGTCCTGTGAGTGCATTTAATTTGGATATACTGTGTGTGTGTGTGTGTGTGTGTGTGTGTATATATATATATATATATATATATATATATATATATATATATATATATATATATATATATATATATATATATATATATATATATATATATATATAATTTCCAATATTCACTCCATGTGAGTAAAAAATGCTGCACTCTTTGTAGAAATGTTTCTTTATTGTAAACAAATGGGGGTACTTGTGTGATGAATATTGTAATTTGTTTACAATAAAGAAACATTTCTACAAAGACCGGTGAGTGCAGCATTTTTTACTCACATGGAGTGAATATTGGAAATTATATGTACTGTATATGCAGCACCACGGCAATCGGATTGTGACTGATGGAGTGCGCCTTATTTTCAAACTATATATATATATATATATATATATATATATATATATATATATATATATATATATATATATATATAATTACAGGGTCCCATGTCTCTGTCTACAGCAGCCATTACATATTTTTTCTATAATATTTCTGCCACTCTTTAAATGTATTTGTCCGTTTATTTATTGTTTTACAGCTGAAGTTGGTGCATTCCTGATTTATATCAGCTCAGATTATGTTTTCGATGGTACAAACCCCCCTTATCATGAAGATTCTTTACCAAATCCCCTGAACCTGTATGGTAAAACTAAACTCGAAGGAGAGCGAGTAGTATTACAGAATAATGATGGTGAGGTTATATTTATTTTTCTCACTAAAATTGTTAAACTAGGGTTTGACTATTTCCATGAGCCAGTGAGTCTCTGCTACTAACATTTTTATATCTGGGAATATTCTTAGTGCTTTTAGGGAAAAAAAAGCGTTTCAATATTCTTAGTGACTTTTAAAGGGACAGTAAACACTTTGTAATTAGTCTGCTGACAACAAGGCTAGTCATGGTCATAAGGCTAGTATAAATTATTCTGTTTTGCAGTAGTTATCAGTTATAGCCAATAAGTAAAAGATATGTTGTAAGGTTAGCCTTGGGAAGTCAGTAAGGGGATTTTTATGAGAATGAGAAATTAAGTTGTCAGAGCTAAAATACATGAAAGGGGGAAAAATAAATTCTGAACGTATATTGCAAAGTTGTTTCATTACACATAACTAAACAGTTTATATATATATATATATATATATATATATATATATATATATATATATATATATCTGAAGGTGTTTACTGTCCCTTTAAGTCTGATATTAATTTTGTTAACCACTCATCTAGAAACAAGAAACAATCCTGTTAAGCTCTGTTAAAACTCCAAAATATTGTAATGCTAATTGTTCCATATTCTTTTACAATTCGTTGTAAAGGTGCAGCAATACTTCGAGTGCCTGTGTTATATGGTGATGTTGAAAAGCTAGAAGAAAGTGCTGTAACCATCATGTTTGATAAAGTTCAGTATAGCAACAAGTCTGCCAATATGGACCATTTGCAGCAAAGGTTCCCAACGTATGTAAAGGATGTTGCAAGGGTCTGTCTGCAGCTTACAGAGAAGCGTCTTCAGGTAAGGAGCAACATTCCATAACATATTCTGCTACTTAAGCAAGAATTTGAAAATAACTAATAAACAGATGTCAGCAGTTTTAAACCAACACTTGTACAAAAAGAGTTAATAAAATATTTAGATCTTTCTGGTTATCAGGCCCACTCATCACTATGCCATAATCAAATAACAAACGCGAGACAAACTAAAAAACATTATTGCTGTCACATCATGATCTTTCAAATAAAAAACCTATAAATGTCCGGCACACTCAATCATATCTTCTGTGCATGGTGCAGGTGACGACCATCTTACAATTCCAATGAACAATTAAGTCAAAAGCAGTAGCCCTAGAATATAATTCAAAGCTTTATTTCATAGTGCAAATCATACAAAGTAACAACATTATTTACGAGGATATACCAGAAAAACCAATGGAAGCAGAGGCTCTCGGCCAATGCATTTTCAGGAAATACCCTGGAAATTCATGACCACACATTTATGCATTACTTTAAAAATAAAACGCAGACACAGAAGTGGGTGAAAAAAGTCTGCAGCCCGCATTTATTAAATTAAATTTAAATGAAGTTAAAACTTTAAACAACTATACTTCACTTAAAGGTGCTTGCCCCAATCCACATCACATGCCTTCCACTGGCGCTCCACCAGGCACGCCCACAACCATAACCTCTCCCGCTCAAATAATTACTTAAACTTTAAAGCTAGCACCGCGCCAATGCTCAAATTACCTTTGAGCACCAACCCACAGGGCTAAGGCTTTTTTCACCCCTTCACTGAGATTAAAGTTAAAAAGGTGCAAACCAGTCTCATTGAGGTGGACCCCGTCCTTCAGGAAAAAACATTTACCGGACTCCCCCTCAAACTCCACATGACGGATCCCAAAACCACCCATTTTAGTCACAAAACTCGTAATCATTCTATTAACCTTTTTCCTCGAAGAGTCCAACCTTTTTAGATCCCAAGCCGATCTCCAACACAGCCGGCACTCAATGTCTGACCACACCACTATAAGATGAGGGTACAATTCTTTTAACCTACCCACATCCCACTTGATCTTATCAATTAACTCTTTCTGCGATTACCCCCTGCATGAATTACTAAAATATCAGGAGGGCGAAATAACCTGGCCTTACTGATAACTTGACCTACCACCTGGTCCCACCTCATACCTCGCACCCCGAACCATTTAATAGACACTTGATCAGTTGAACAATTAAGCCAAGTCCCTAAATGTTTCACTGCTGCTGCCTTCCTTGCCCAATATACGTAGGAATGGCCCACGATCGAACAGTGGAGCGGACCTGCTAAAACAAAAACAACTATAACACTAATTCTGGTCTAATATATAACTTAAAACAGTCAGATCTCCATCTACCAATCTTCTTAACCACACCATCACTCAACCCCAAACTCCTTGCTTCCGTTGCTGCACCAATCCTAAAGGAATGACATCCAAATTCACTCCCATCCACACCTATTACCGTCAGAGCTTTCTTCATTACTGCTGCAAACTGGAAACGTAATAATCCTCATGTAACAAAAAAGGTTCATTAACCTCGCCTTTACGAACCATCAAAAACTCTCTAACTGCCCTAACTGGGCAGCACATACCCCCGACTTCCATCAAACTGATCCACGAACCGTTTCCCACCTGATCTGTCTTTGACTTCCTCAACCACAAAAGTACTTCACGCGAATTGACTAACACGTCCTGACACCTTAAACCTCCCCTATCCCACCGGTTTGACGCTACGAATTCAGAAACTCTAAAAGATCCAAAAAAGGCTAACCAAAAGGCCACATGAAATAACAAAACCTTGTACGAGAAAAACATACCTTCGAAAGATCTATAACCAACCCCTCCAAAACTGAAAAAAACAAGGGGCGTCTCATATCCACAGATACCATACCCTGGACTAAACTTCTAACAGCCATGCGAATGCTAAAAATCTTTGTTAAATCATCCCATCCCAACAGTTTAAATAAAAAGGACAAAGCAGCTATATTACGCTGCACCATAGATCTCGACAGCTTCCTTCTCTTCCATTCCTCAATCCAGTCCAATAACCTGCAAACATCATTAGCCGAATCAGCCACAGCATTTAATCTATCCAGCTACTGGACCCAAACAGCCACATAAGCCCTCCATGTACCCGGAGCTACAGCTCCCCTAGCCAACCTCAACAACCGAGGAAGTTCAGGTGCCACATTTCGTCCAGGCAAGAAGTTCCGATCCTCTCCGCTTCGGGTGCTGCGACCCAAAACCACTACCACTGAAAACAAGAGAGCGTCAGCCTCCACATTCTCCTTCCCAGGAACATGAACAGCCCAAAAATATACATCATGTTTCAAGCATTCAAAAACAAACTTTCTGAGCAAACCAACGACTGGCTTACAACTGGCTGACAAACGGTTAATGGCAAAAACCACCCCCATATTGTTCGAATGGAAAACTACCTTTCTGTTTCCAAATTCATCGCCCCAGACTTTGACTGCCACCACCAGCGGAAATAATTCCAAAAAGACTAGGTTTTTTGTAAGACCAGACAACGTCCAAGCCTCGGGCCATGGGCCCGCACACCACTTCCGACCAAATAAAGCTCCAAAACCATGAGCCATTGAAGCATCGGTAAACAAATGGAGCTCCTGGTTCGGGACCTCCGCTGCTTGAATCAACGCCCCTCCATTGAAATTTTCTAAGAAGGCTCTCCAAACTCTCAAATCCTCCCTCAGATCTGAGGACAGGCGGATCCTAAAGTGAGGAACTTTCACTCCAACAGAAGCCAAAGACAGTCTCCTACAAAATATCCTACCCACCGGGATAATCTTACAAGCAAAGTTCAATTTCCCAACCAAAGACTGAATTTCCCTTAAAGACAATTTCTTTCTTAACAGAGCACAATCAATAGAGCGGACGAAGTCCACAATCTTATCCTCAGGAAGTCTGCACTCCATCAAAACGGAATCAATACAAATGCCCAAAAAATTGATAATAGGGGAAGGTCCCTACGTCTTATCGGAAGCAACAGGGATACCAAAGTCCCTAGCTACAGATAAAAAGGAATCCATCAAGACTTGGCAAACATCTTGACCAGCTGGTCCCACAAACAGGAAATCATCCAAATAATGGATGGCCGATGACATCCCCGAAAGTTGCTTGACCACCCACTCCACAAAACAACTGAACTTCTCAAAGAAAGAACAAGAAATGAAGCAGCCCATCGGCAAGCATAAATCCACAAAAAAAGGAACCTTCGAGAAAACAACCCAACAAATGGTGACAGGAAGGATGAACAGGAAGTAGCCTAAAGGCAGATTCAATATCCACCTTAGCCAACAGGGCACCATGGCCAGCACACCTTACAAAATCCAACGCTTTATCCAATGAAGCGTATCTTACAACAGACACCTCTGGATCAATACCATCATTAACCGAAGATCCCTTTGGCAAAGACAAATGATGGATTAATCTGAATTGATTAGGAACCTTCTTGGGAACTACGCCCAAAGGGGACACCCTTAAATCTCAAACGGAGGGTCCAAAGAGACTTCTTTTTCAATTTTTGCTGCCACCACCCCTGGAAAGTCAACCACCGACTTCAAATTACCCGAGAAAACAGACCCAACACTCTCAATGAAAGGAATACGAAAACCAGAACTAAAACCAAGTAAAAGGATCTCCGCATCCTCAGCCTTGCCCCTCTGCTACCGTACAGCTTTAACCATGGCGCCATCCTTTCTACTCTCACTGGCATCTTGGCTCAAAAGGACTCCATCCCCTTTAGACAACGATTTTGCTTTCTTGAAATACTTGGAACCAGAATGGATTCCACCACAGAAGGAGCATTCATGCTTGTATTTACAAGCTGTGCCGAACTTGCATGCACCTTCATTAAATTGAAAACAGAGCCCTTTCTAAGGACCACTGCTGAAGACCCGGGAGAGGGACCACTGCTCCCTCCCCCTGACCCCCGAAAGGGCTGACCGGACCTTAAAGGAGTCATCAGCTCTAACCAAATCCCCATGTCCCTATCATCCCACCTCATTTCTGGGCGAACAGCCATATGCTGGCTTAACTGTTCATCATATTTCCACCACGCAAGGCCACCATAGGTGTGGCAGGCACCCGCCACTTCATCCAAATAGCAGAACAAGGAGGAACACAGCTCCGGGTTCTTTTCACCCACAACGCTAGCCAAAATACAGAAAGCTTTCGACCAATTAGCCAAGGTTTTAGGTAATTTTCTAAACCTTTTCTTACGCTTGTCTTCCTCTTTTCTAGCCGAATCGCCTTTTGAATCATCTTTAATATAAAAATACTGATCTACTGGCAGTAAGGAAAAAATTTCCACAAACTCCCGTCTCCAAATCTTCTCCTTAACCTCTTTGACAAATGGATTCCCAAGGGACCAACTGAGCATAGGCACGGGTGCCTGAAAGCCTGTTCAGAGACTTTAACCACTGGACCATTAGCACTTTTATTACCCGACAGCACCGAACTGGACCGTTCCAATGTCCCCGCCCCAGGAGCCACGCTCTGCGACACCCACACTCCAACCGGACCCGACGGACCAATGGACTCACTAAAACTACTCCGATGGCCACCTTCCAGCTGTGCAACCAGCTCCTTCAACCCTTTCAAAACAGACTCACATCTAACATCCCCAGAAACGCTCTCTTTAGATATTAGACATAAACCTATACTCCTGTATTACTAGGGTTCTTTGAGGCCTCCCTTCCAGCCACCGCTTCGCTCCTGGTCTCCAGATGTAACGCCTCAGGATCCTGACTCATGTCCCTTCCACTTGCACTTTCTTTATCTCTGTAACTTCTCCTCTCAGGGGATCTAGACCTTCTGGTCCTCCCCCTCTTCCCTGTGTGCTTATCCAATGTTCCCCAAACTGACGACTCGACTGTTTCCTATCTCCTACGGTAAGCCAGGGGCAAACGGGATCTCACCCGCTGCCGTGACACTGGTATCCTGCTTCTGCTCTCCTGTCTTCTTTCCCTGTGACGTACCTGAGAGGATGCGAAACCCCTGTTAACTTCCCCTGCAACATTAACAGCTAAACAGACACTCCTAGGAACCCCTTCAGAACTAGCCCTACCCAAAGCTTCCCTAGACCTAGTCTCAACGCTACGCCTATCACCCAATTCCTTAACTCTACTGCCTCCACTCTCAGCAACCAATGCGCATAGTAGCTACGTTAAAGCAGCCATATCACCTACCTGGTCCGTTGCTACAGGTCCAGAAACTGAAGGCTGTGGATCCTCCTCTTTGACAAAGTCGCTATAGTGCTCCTCCAACCATAGCGAATCATAATCATCATGTACAGGAAAAGAAACATTGACCACTCTCCTCTCTGCTGCTTGAAAATTTGCTTGGTCTACCTCTGAGGAAAAAGAGACATTAGAATGCCTACAGGCAACCCCTGTGTGCTCCCTACCCCACTACTTTTCATTCTACCAATGCCCCTGCTGCCTCTTCTACCTGCCCTCCGTATGTTAAAACAGTCGCTAACACCCCTCCCTCTTAATAAAGATCCATCTCTAACATCCCTCAACTCAGAATGGGATAAACTAGCTTCCTCCCCATATGATGTGCCACTCTGAGGTAAATGTGATGCAAAAATTCTTCTAGGCCTAATTCCTTTGGAAGTAACAACCTCCGGTGACTGGTGGCTAAAATCCCCCATAGACCTAGAGGCCGAAAACAGGTCCCGACTACCCAATGATTCCTTTTCCCTCTCAAAAGAGGCTATGAGTGCCATATCCCTCCTCCCCGCCTCCGTTACAACATGGCCTAAAGCTTTTACCTGCTCCTGACGAGTTTTATCACTAAGGCCAAAATAGGCCGTATCCTGCTCCTGACTTGCCAAATTACTACCCTGCGACTCCTCAGGTTGCTCTTCCATTGTCCCCATAGCCTCCTCAGCCATTTCAAGCTCCTCTCCAGACCCTCCTCTACCTGAAAAAGAAAAACATATACCTGTTCGTCTCCAACAGGTCCTGCATGCAGCTAGTACTGGTCCCAGTCCGCCGACTATTACCTCCTTCCAACGTTTCAGCCACAGTGCCGTCCTGCACCGCCTGTTGTATGGACCGAACTCCACCACCAGGAACCTTCTCCGGCCTCCGGCTCCCGGAGTCCCGCCTGCTCCCGACCGATGGACTGAGTTTCTCTAGCGGGCAGGACCTATGAACCAGCCTGGAACTACCACCTACAGGAACGCCACCGCCCGCCATTACAGCACCTCCCGCGATGTCTTCCTTTCCGTCACCTGCCAGCCGCCTCTGGATCCAATTTACTCCTCTGGACCGAATCAGCTCCTGGACCGTCCCAAGTGTCGACTGTAAATCCTCCATGGTAAGTATGATACCACAACTTCTTCTTCCAGGTATCCGCTCCCGCTTCCAGATTCAAAATGAGCAACGGCTCATTAGGACACGCCCCCAGGTGCCCAAAGTGAGATCATTAAACCCCTCCCTACATAGTCATTTGTCTGGAGTTTTATTTAGTTGAGAGCCTCTGTTTTCATTGCTTTGTCTGCTATATCCTCATGAATTTGAAGGACACTGGTTGAACCTCAGCTGCTACTTACATAAAGAGGTGTGTGATTTGTGTGGTGTATACTGATTAAGGGGTAGCACCCAAAACGTTGTTGTTACTTTGTATGCCTTACACTATGGAATAAAGCTTTAAATAATATTCTGGTGCGGCTGCTTTTGTTTTGTACATCATGATCTTTCATCAGACAGGATAAAATTTCAAGCAACAAACCAAAACATTTTGTAACTTGCGTAAAACAATTACTTCCCTAAATGAGAGTTGCAGTCAGGCCTCTGTTACTCCTAAGCTGTACTTGGTGTAATGGCGGCACAGATCTTCCCCAAGATGGGTTCACTAAGACCGTAGTGAACTTCTCATGTCTCTCGGTGATTACTGAATAAATAGTGCAGTACTATCAACACAAAGCAGTGTACTAAAAGGAATGTACTCACAGTAGCTGTTAAATGGCTAAAATATCCATAATAGTTGAAAAATGACATGTTCTAATTTGTTAGAGCATGTCATTTTAAGCCTATCAACCCTACACTACTGTGTTTAGCCCCTGCAAAGGGGTTACACACAAAGTAGAAGTTTCTCTTGGAACCCAAGGAGCGGAAACAGTCCCACAACTCAAATGTGCAACTAGCGCTGCTGATTGCGGGGGTTAAATACACAGTAGTGCAGGGTCGATAGTTTGAAGCTCATGGCTCTAATTAATTAGAGCATGTCATTTTTAAAGTGTTAAGCGGGCCTCCCGAGGGGGGCCCTAGTGCATATAAGGGGAGGGAGCAGTGAAACTTTACATTTATCTTATGGAAACCACAAGCAGCAGCTGACTTGTGATTCATTTTTTTTACCTCATTGGAAATGTATCATAAACCTTCCATAATTGGTCGCAGGGACTTGTCTTTTGCCTCCCTCTATGGATCGTGCCAGACGTATACTCCCCTGCAAGTCCTGGTACAAACATCCTGATTGGCTGCATATTTTATTGAGGTTCTTTACAAAACAAACAATGGGTAATTGCCAATACAAATTATGAGGTAAAATAGATTGTTAAAGGGTATGCTACCAAACCAAATCAGATAAAAACACATTACAGGTAAGTGACAAATTACACTCTCAAAACAAGTAGTGAATGTTGCTCAAACAGTATACCCACCATATGATTGGAACGGCCATTCATGGACCATACAGGGGAAGTAAACATAATACAAGGTAGGTAGGCATTAATGTGGAAGGGCCACTCATGGACCCTAAATGGAGAACCTCTTTAACCTTTTAATGTAATATTTATAACTAGAAATTTAAAACCTTAAATTCGAAGTGTGTGGAATGTTAACAATATATTGTACTACAGGAATTAAAAGGATTTAGGGTGCGGTATAGACGAGAAGAACCGCGTATTTAACCCACCTAAACTAGGAGGTATTTTATTGTGTGGGGGGGGGGGGGGAGGGAGATGATTGATTAAGCTATGGTTTCACAACTCAAGGTAGGCAAGCTATAATAAAACAAGACAACATATCTATATGAAAAAACTTATGGGCGTACTGGGCACAAGCTGATGTACAGAAATGGGCTAATTCTTTCTGGGGTAATGTAATATTTAGCATAGTAGAGTCTGAGAAGCTACTAAACTTGGCGTACATTATGAGAAGAGAAGGTATACTCAATGGTTGCATTGCAGGTCCAGCCTGCGCTAAAAAACATATCTAATGCTTAAAAGGAGAGCTGCAAATCGCAGAATAGCAATGGGGGTAGCCTCAAGTTATAAGCCCTGCACTCAATGGTACACACTAGAAGTGGAGAATCCCAAACATGTGTATATATATATATATATATATATATATATACTGCGTCACAGTAAGCTTTAATAGTAACCAAGTATCTGAGCATTAAATGTTAGTATTCCTGTACTGGTTGTGAAGTCCCTAGTCCGTATATTCTATCAATCATGCTTACAAATATAAGAGTGAAAAGGCTCAGACATCTCGGCCGCTGACATCTAAGTCCTTAGGGATATTCAAAAATAATATTATTATGAAAATAAATAGCAAAGGACATCCTATCAAATATACTCAAAGGGGATAGTACAATATGCTATGCTTGGTTAAAATAGGTATATTTTTGGGTTAAGTAAGTCAGAAAAGATTGTGTGAGTAATTAAGAAAATTACGTGCTAAGACTTCAAGCAGTATTGGATTCAGCAAGGGAACACACCTTAGTTATTAGGTAAACAGTTCTAGTTAGCATACTATAGAATAGAGCCCTTTATAACAATAGAGCAATTCAGTGTATTATGAATAAAACAGAATGTAATACATATTAACCTATCTAGATAGCACAAGACTGGAGATATTTAAAATGGCTAATCAATAGTGAACCAGAGCATCAAGTCCAAGTCCACCGTAAAACACTAATAAGTCTATTTTGTATAACTGTGGGGAATGTCAATTTTCCCATGCAATCTCACTGGCAGACCTAATAAGAGGTAGCCTTTACCCCACACCAGAACGTAAGGCTGAAGACTCGCCATGGACTCGCTGTTGTAACCTGCCCCATACTTTTTCATTCATGGCATGAAGCTCACTAGCTAGAGCTGGTTTTGCGACCAGGCAGCAGGACATCTCGCTATTTCTGTAGCTCTTGAGTTTCTCAAGGGCCCCCTCCGGGGTATATAAGTAAAACAATCTCGCTTCGCTCCGTAGGCTAAGTGCAAGTGCCGCTGTAGGATCGCAACCAACGTCAGGGAAGCCGAGGTTCCTAGTAATACAAGGGAAGCAGGATCTCCATTTGTCCATTAACCTCCATTTCTGAGCCTGATTTTGCCGGGTCAACTGCGCGGTATAAGATATTACATCCGCCCCGGTAGTGCACATAACGGCTGTGTCCTGTATATTTCCGCTCATTTTGAGTATTCCGTTGCCCTGGTCAAACTGGGAGGCAGGTATGTAGGTATGTGTAGGTTTAACAGATCTGACTCAGGTATGCTTCTATTAGCTGGAAGGAGGCCAGCGCAATTGATTCCCAATCTTCCATGGCCGCCATTTTCTTACACAGAGAAAGCAACACCACAACTGAGATAGCTTCTAGGGCTGCTGTAGTAGCTTAATTCAGTGAGCTGGGTGCTAATACCGGTTCACCATGCGAGTATGATGAGCTGAAAGTCTTATAATGGCTGTCTTCTGTCTTTCATCAGTTGCTCCTGCAGGCTGTATGTCCGTGACCGTGTCGCATGCTGATATTAGGAGTTATTACAGAGTATAGATGCCCAGACCTGGTTAGCAGGGTACATTATGGAGACATCTTATAGGGATCCTTAGTAGAGCGGTAATATCTCGTGATAGACTAGATTTTTACCCCTAATAACGGACTTAAGAGCCGGAGCTCTTGAAACATGCGTCCGACATCTTAGGAAGTTGGCTCCGCCCCCATTTTTTTTTTTTTTGAAACATAGTGATGTTTGTGTGATATTTTCTAGTCAGATTTTTACAGATATGCTGCATCACTTTCAAGCGATTCACCATTTGGGTAACATGTCCTTTTAATTTAAAGGGACATGAAACCCAAATAGTTTATTTCATGATTCAGATAATGCATATGATTTTAATCAACTTTCCAATATGCTTCTATTATCTAATTTGTTTTATTCTCTTGATATCATTTGTTGAAAATGATACCCAGGTAGACTTATGAGCTGCTGATTGGTGGCTGCACATATATGCCTCATGTTATTGGCACACCCAATGCATTCAGCTATATCCTAATAGAGCATTGCTAGTTCTTCAACAAAGGACACCAAAATAATGAAGAAAATTAGATAATAGAAGTAAATTGAAAAGTTGTTTAAAATTGTATTATCTATCTGAATTTTAAAAGTAAAATATTGGGTTTCTTGTCCCTTTAACTGCACGATAGCGACAGAGTCCTCAATTTTGTGATTATGTAGTCCACTTTTTGTAATGCAACTGAATGCTATTGTAATAGTCTCTGTCTTTTTATACAAATATATTTATCACTATAAATATGTAGTTTACACCTTGTCATGTCTTATTTAATAGCCTGATATAGTTTTTCTTTTCTATTTTATTTCTTGTAGAATCCAACCATAAAGGGAATATTCCACTGGTCTGGAAGTGAACAAATGACCAAGTATGAGATTGCTTGTGCAATGGCTGATGCATTTAACCTTCCTAGCAGCCACCTGAGAGCAGTAAGTCCAAGTATAAACCATGTCAAATTATTGGCAACATCTTGACTGATACAGCAAAACATTTATTTTTGTCTTGTATATTAGAATATTCTTATTGATCTAAATTCACTCATCTTTATTAACCTCTTAAGGACATATGATGGAATTTTTCCGTCATAAAACAATTGAGCAAACTGAAAGCTGTGTCCTTAAAGGGTTAATAAAATAAAGCAAGTGAACATGATGCAGTTATTCCCTTTAAACATTTTAGCTGTCTAAAAAAAATAAAAGATTGTCTAACATACTCATATCATCTTAGAAGTAATTACCAAGATATTTTAGTATTTATATGATCCATCTTTAATAGACCACAGTCAAAATAGTTTATGGAAAATTTAATAAGAATAAATTATAACCATTGTGCTGCTCACTGGTTTGTTGCATTAGGTAAGTTGTTGCTGGTGTCCATAGCAGCTATTTCTTAAAATGTAAAGGAATAAGATAATGTAATAATGCTTTGGCACATTTTATCATTGTGTACAATTATGTAGTTAATGGTACATAAACGTAAAGCAAAAAATACAGTTTTAAGTAACTTTTCAATTTGCATCTGTTATTTAAATTTAAGTACATTTAAATGTACTTTTTTCTTCTGGTGTCCTTTTTGAAAAGCATACCTAGGTAGGCTCAGGAGCAGTAATGCACTTCTGGGACCTTGCTGGGGATTGGTGACTACACATATATACGTCTTGTCCTTAGTTCAGTAGACTTTTTTCAGCTAGACCCCAGTAATGCATCACTACTGTGGGACTGAATTTAACTATGTGTTTAACCACTTGTACATTTACTTGTTTGTGTTTCAGTTCTTTAGTAGCAGTGGATAAAATAATGCCCCAGTTTATTAGCACAGATATGCAGGAAGTTAAAAGGACTGTGTTTAGTAAATATGGTTGGTATTCTAAAACTGGTAGCACCAGTACTTATATATACCTAAAATTGCCCTTGAAGTCTCTGTGTATGTTTTAATTAACTCATTTATCAGATATTCAATACAAGCACTTGTCAGTCCTCTTCCAAATTGTACATATAAATATCTGGCAATAGATACAGTATATCAGTGCCTAGTTATATACATTGCACACCGATTGCTGGGACTGGCACAAATAAAAACAGCAAACAAAATGGTGATATCAGAGGTGTATTGATTACATCACAGGTTGAAGGTCCTGTGGTTTAATCAATGTAGTGCTGGGTTATTGGTTTTGGCTTAAACACATAGTAGAAGTACTGATTGGGACCCGCAGAGCACTGCTGGTCCCAAGCATAAGCTGCTGCTGATCCAATCAGCTGCATTGGTCACACGACTCAGCTGTGTAACTAGCTCTGTTGATTGGATCAGCTGTAGTATCCTCTCCAGACCAACATCTAGAGTAGCATGGTCACAAGGTCTTAAAACATAAACACTTTAACAATATAATAAAACAAACAGGACTGGCACATGTTAAAGGGATGCTAAACAGTCTGTTTCATTGTTGTAATTAAAAAAAGCACTAAGCAGTTGCTTATACTTTATAGAAATCATTGCAATATGTATTATTCATCTATTTAAATGGATTTTACATTTTAGTTATTTTACACTACATTTGTGCAGTGTCCATTACTTCCTGGCACAGCCCTTCATGGAGGAGGAGGCCTTTGCAGGAAAGGTTGATCTTATTCTGATGTCATAAAAAAAGACTTGATAACAGGAAGTCAGAATCCTTTTTATATTTACTTTGATTTGACATATTTGTTTTCACCAAAGGAGCACTGTTTAATATCCCTTTAAGCATAGAGCCATTTTTCAACAAACCGGTAATGTAAAAATGTGAAAAGTGCTGCAGATAAACAGTGAATATGGTGGCCTGTGATGTCACCAGCATCAAATACGGTTTATCTGCAGCCCTTAACATATCTGTATTTATCAAATGATAGAATGTGATTGACCCTATAATTTTTACTGTGGTTTAAAAACAAAACCACATACCTTAATCTGTGCATTAAATACACATTTTAAACAAGTTTATGGAGAGAAGAACAGAGGGGCGCCTCATGTGATGTATCGTCAGATGTAAACACAATGAATTCAAAAGATAGCCAAATGGGTACTCACATACTCCAAGAACACACTAATGTGTTAGTAGGGACAGGCTGCAGATTATTACAGGTGTGACAGCTCACCCATTCAGTCACGCTCTCAATGATGTGGTGCTGGTGAATTACAGGAAACACAGGAGAGGAGCACTACATGTGCAGACCGTTAAGAGTATAAACAGCAAAATTGTACTGGATATAAAATGGGTACTCACGTGCTCCAAAAGTACACCAATGTGCTGGTGGGAACAGGCTGCAGATTTAGGCAGGTGTGGCAGCTCACCTCAAGGCACAATCTCAAATGCTGTGAGGTAGTAGGTCCAATTTTCCAAAGTGAACTTGCACCAAATGTTAGGGATATCTCTTGTATAGGATGTCAGGCAGAAAGTAGGTAGAGTGATCCATTCGCAGATGATTTAAAAAAAGTAATTTATTAAAAACACGAAAATAAAATACAACACATAGGTTTGTTGTGGCAAGTAGACCAAGGGGTTAATAGTGTGGACCCCAATATTTTCAACGCGTTTCTCGGTTAACAAACCGTTTCATCAGGCATATCATATATATATATATATATATATATATATATATATATATATATATATATAAGGAACAAAAGCAAACTGCTCAGGCGACCAAGGTGCTGGTATTAACAATAGCGTTTATTCATCCAGGAAGGACATAGTCAGACAGAAAAAACACCTGACATGTTTCGCGCAGTCGTACCTGCGCTTCATCAGAGGTGTGTGTGTGTGTGTGTATATATATATATATATATATATATATATATATATGCCTGATGAAATGGTTTGTTAACCGAGAAACGCGTTGCAAATATTGGGGTCCACACTGTTAACCCCTTGGTCTACTTGCCACAACAAACCTATGTGTTGTTGTATTTTATTTTCGTGTTTTTAATAAATTACTTTTTTTAAATCATCTGCGAATGGATCACTCTACCTACTTTCTGCCTGACATCCTATACAAGAGATATCCCTAACATTTGGTGCAAGTTCACTTTGGAAAATTGGACCTACTACCCCACAGCATTGGGTAGTAGGTCTACACATGTAGTGCTCCTCTCCTGTGTTTCCTGTAATTCACCAGCACCACATCATTGAGAGCGTGACTGAATGGGTGAGCTGTCACACCTGTAATAATCTGCAGCCTGTCCCTACTAACACATTAGTGTGTTCTTGGAGTATGTGAGTACCCATTTGGCTATCTTTTGAATTCATTGTGTTTACATCTGACGATACATCACATGAGGCGCCCCTCTGTTCTTCTCCTTTTTGTATAGTTTCACCTGGACCTGCCAGTGAGGAGGAGGCAGCCACCACTTGAAAAACAGCTTATACCTTATCAAGGACATTACATTGTGTTCTATATGTCAATGGTGCTGTAAGAATCATTCCAATTTGTATACAATATTTTTTTCTGTTTGTTTTATACTGCTTATTACAGATGTGCCAATTCTACACTATTTCACCTTTCATATAGTATATTGTAGCGCCCCCTTGTGTGACCAGGTCACACCTCTTGTATATAAGTTTATGGAGAGAAGCCAATACAGCTATAAGAACAATACTAAATAGCAATATTGTTATTCTGTAACACCCTATATATAAAAAAAAAGACTCTTAATGTTTGCAGATCTATGGACACTTTCAGCCACCAAGAAGTTGCATGTTCTTAATTGCCTGAAACATTGTCACAAGCAACTTTTTTCCTTTAAACCTTAAAGTGATAATGTGCAGAGTTGTTGAAACTTGCTTTAGCTCTCATTGTATTAAAGGGACAGTCTAGTCAAAATTTAAGTTTGCATGATTCAGATAGGGCACATCATTTTAAACAACTTTCCAATTTACTTTTATCATCAAATTTTCTTTGTTCTCTTGGTATTCTTTGTTGAAAGCTAAATCTAGGTAGGCTCATGTGCTAATTTATAAGCCCTTGAAGGCCCCCTCTTATCTCAGAGCATTTTGACCGGTTTTTTTACAGCTAGAGGGCGTTAGTTCATGTTTGCCATATAGAAAACATTGTGCTCACAGAGGCGGAGTTACCTAGGAGTCAGCACTGATTGGTTAAAATGCAAGTTTGTCAAAAGAACTAAAACAAGGGGCAGTTTGCAGAGGCTTAGATACAAGGTAATCGCAGAGGTAAAAAGTGTATTAATATAACCGTGTTGACTGTGCAAAACTGGTAAATGGGTAATAAAGGGATTATCTATCTTTTTAAACAATACAAATTCTGGAGTAGACCGTCCCTTTAACTTTTTCTCTTGGTTCTCACCACTTTGTCCTTCGTTAATATGTAGTGTACTAGTCAAGTGAAGATCTTCCACATTGGAATTATTTTTTAAAAGATCGTATTAACTACTAGATAATTCATGATGGGCTTTAAATGTACCTTGCTTGTTTCTAATTCAAGTCTTAAATTATTTTTGGTTTGTGGACATCATCTGCTAAACCTACAGGCTGACAGGTTATCTACTGTCTTAATCAAATAAAAATATATAAATAAATATGTTGTACTCAGAAGTACCCCTTATTTACCATTGGGGCTACACCCAGATTGTATCACTTCTGAGACATACAGGTTCAGCTAAACTCTTCTAGCTGTCATTAAAGGGAAGATATTTCTAGGTAGGTGTCGCTCACTACATGGCAGGAAATAGTGCTGCCATCTAGTGCTCTTGCAAATTAATTACATTCTTGTAAAACTGCTGCCATATAGTGCTCCAAACATGTGCACACTCCAGAGCTTACCTCCCTGCTTTTCAACATAAGATACCTAGAGAACAAAGAAAATTTGACCATAGAAGAAAATTAGAAAACTGTTTAAAACTTTGTTCTCTATCCAAATAATGAAAAAATAAAAATGAGTTTTATATCCTTTTAATGATACTTACTTGAGATCTGATATCAAAGCGTCATTCGTTTGTAAAATATTCACCACCCTATGTTATTTTGCTTAAGAATCTACCTGGTAATAAAAATAATTTTAATGTGGAACAGTTTGTTGGACCTTCCAGTCTTGAAATCCATTTTTTCCAGTATGACAACTATCAACCCTTAATAAGTATGTCTAGTCTCTTGTCTATAAACCTCTGTGACCAGAAGAAATGTAATCTATATTACAGGTATATGTGATAAAACACAAGGGTTTTAATTAGTCACCAACAAATGGTTTAAGCTATTTCCATTAAATTCTAAACGGCAAAACTATTGCACCTACATATCTCAGCCTAACGGCCATCATACCTTCAAGTAAAGACATAGGCAAGCCATAAGTGGGTATTACACTTTTTCATTCTTTACACTTGTTGTAGAATATGCCATGAAACATAAATCCTTTGTTACACAGAGCAAATGCCAATAATCCCATAACAAAATCAGTAACACAGCTTCTGATCTTTGAACCTAGTGTACTCTGCTTTGTATATGAGCAGGATAGTGCAGTACAGACTATTACGGTTTATTTTGGGAGTTGAACTTTGTGGCTTCATTGATTTAACGCTTTCTAGAAAGGACTTTGCTGTTTCCATATGGTAAGATGTGTGCCAGTCCCAACCAAGAGTTTGCAACACTTTTTGTTGAAAGAGGATAACCTTTTTTAGTAATTAACTATTTTTTAATTTGCACAACCTTTGTGATTATATTTTATAGATCACTGATGAACCGGTAGGAGCCACTCCTCGTCCTTGGAACCCAAAACTTGATTGCTCGAAGCTGGAGGCATTGGGTATCGGGCAGCGAACTCCATTCAGAGTTGGCATTAGGGAATCACTTTGGCCATTTTTAGTGGACAAGAGGTGGAGACAAACTGTCTTCCATTAGATAATATTGCTCCTTTTTTTCTTTTTTTTTCTTTAGTTAACAGAAATTTTCTACCTTTTTGTTTTCTTAAATAAAATTAGTTTTGTATGTGTGTTTAAAAATAAAAAAACTCGGAAATATTGCCTATTGTATTATGTTCACAGTTAAAATTAGATTACTTTTTGTCACAGTACAGAACCTACCAGTCCCCCCTTTATAATGCAACTCCTATGTAAACAAAAATTATGAAGGTGGCTATAATTTTATACTGTTACTATTAAGGAGTATTGTCATTTGCATGTATAGCATATTGAAAGAGAGGGATTTATACTGTGCAGAACCATGTGTTATTTTTTATTATCTGCTTTGCTGATCCTTAATAGCTGTCAGTTTTATTGTGTCACATACCAAGACATAAGAAGTTGTTTGCAAGCTTATTCTGCATTTTACAGGATAAGATTATATTCCTCTGTTTACAGCTATCCCCAATCCCCAAGTAGCTGATTTTTTGTTTTTTAAATTCTGGTAAGCAAAGTCAGTAGTTTTTGACTTCAAGGCATATTTTGCCATATGGTTTATTAATCTTTTCTTTTGCCATAAATTATAGATCAAAACAAAGGTATATTGGCTATTCAGATCTTAGTGACTATTTACTTTTTTCCACAGTCCAATAGTTTTCAAATTAAAATATAGATTAAGGACAAGTGAACAGACATCCATTTACATTTTAGAAATGTTTCCCTGAATTTCTAACTTTGAAGAAAGTATTTATAAATGGGGATTAGCACTAAAGTTTCTGTTGCTTTTTTCGTATTTCACTGTTAATTTTGTTCCTTCGATTGTGATTAAAACCACCTGTTGGCTGGGGTGTGTATTTAGTTTAGGAACTTGTTGTACTTTATATATTAGACGAACATCATACATGCAACAAATTATGTATATTTTTGAGAACTGTTCAGAATCTATTTGTATAACAGGTTGAGAGGAACAAATTTATTTTTGTGCACTATTATTTGACATATGTCAAATTATTTACTCTATTTATTAAGCAGTCTTCTGACTAGGCATATTAGATCCTTGAAGATTCCTTACAGCCACTGTTTATATGGTAAATGTGTCTTCAAGCATCTAAAGGTGTTCCTTGACAGTATACTAGATACATTTATATGATCCCTAGAATCATATAGCAAACTGTAAATTAATCAAGTTTGCAGTAGTCTAAAACACACATTGCTAATTAAGGTGTTGCATAATGAGACATTATGAACAAATGACCTATTGTCTTTCTACTTAATGTGTTGTAATTTTCTGAATTTGTGTAATCTTTAGCATATGTATTTTTCAACTGGGTTTGTTGAATACAAAATAAATATATATTTCTGAGATCGAAATCCTAAGTGTTATTCTTTTAATATTCTAAATTTTAGAAGAATTTCTAAATGTCATTGTTTAAATATGTGACCGCAATATCTCCAACTTACTAGACAAATGTACTTTTTATTACTATTTTTATCATCCTTAATTAAACTGTAGAAACAGTATCAAATGATAACAGACAACGATATGTGCAACAAAACATAACAAACACACATATATAGAATGATTTCAGGACTCTGTTACTGTATAAGGTAACAGCAGACATTTTTATTAGATATGTGCATTCAAAAGTTTCGTTCAGCTCCGAATGCAGAAGAAGGCGGCTCTTCTCGTCGTTAGACTATTTTCGTTCCCGCACAGATTTGCACAGATTTTAGTGCATTGCTGTTGCACAAAAATAAATGCGGCAACCAAAATAGCCGAGTGGCACGAAGAAAAGAAAAAACATGCTTAAAAATTAAAAATATCCTCTTGAGACGAATGGAAAAAATAGCAAGCAAAATTTACAAGGTCATGTTTTGTGTCTTCTACAAGCTACAGCTTCTTATAATTCTAAACGGCCATAAAAGTAAAAAAAAAGTTAGTGTAATTTTACGACTATTGACCCTACACAACTGTTTGTTTAATCCCCACAAAGGGGTTAAACCCATAGCAGAAGTGACGCTCAGGACCAGCAGAGCGCAGCCCACCACTGATCCAATCAGCAGTGCTAGTTGCACGGCTCAGCTGACTCCATATTATAGGCAATTATAAATGTGGCATTTATACTCGTCACACCTGTCAGATCACGTTTACTTCAAAGATATTTGAAAGTTTTATTGATCATGGTAGTTATAATATAAAATTCTATGCAGGCTGAAATTCTGCCTTTTTTGTATATTTATTGGAATACGCACAGATGTTTAGATTTATATAAAATATTCTGCTTTTAATGATATCCATTTGAGAAATATTGCTGATTTCAGTATGAAAATAATAGAGCTTTAATGCCACCTATAGGTGGTAATAAATATAAGATAGAAAAGCTGTTCTGGATCTTTCAATTACATACATATTACTTTTGGGTTTAAAAAGTGGGATATTCGTTAACTTCTTGAAGAGTTGTAGTGGGATTTATCAATTTGCCCATTATGTATAATAAATAAATTTGTTGCCTAGGATAATCTTTAATTGGATATATGAGGGAGGAGATAATACCACAATATAATTAGGTTAAAGTGCAACCCTTTAACATAATATGCACACTATGAATAAAGAAGGACTAAATGACATACATTACTGTCACTTTAAAGAAAGGGAAATTTGCACACCAAGTGTGTTTACCTGGACACTGAATGTGTTGCTTGTATGTGGACACTGCTAACATCTATGTTCATTACTCTCATTGAAAATTGGGACATTTGACTTTGCATCATGTGAGGTCTGTGAGTTTGCAGTGTCCTGTGAAGCTGGTCTTCCAGATATCCAGGAGTGACCTGAGAAATGTGTCCGGTTTTACCCCGCCAATCAAGTGTGTATTGAACGGAGTACACTGCAAGAGTTGAGATAGCCATGCCTTGCTCTCAGCTTGACGATCTACCTATGTGCTTGCACTAATCTACAGTCTTTTGTATCACAATTGTTTGAGCCAGGACGGGCTCTGTTGTGATTTGATTCCACCAATTGGAGGAGAGGTGTGTATGGCTGCTGACACACCCTTACTGTGACATCACTGCTATGAGCTTTGGAATCTCCAAGGAGAGGAGCATGCAGGGAGTTTGTTTGTATAGCTTTATGGCATGACGCAGCCATTTTTCTACTAACTGTTTACCAGCCTCCATTATACAGTTCTCTCTGGAGTAGCACAAAGGTGGACGTTTTTGGGAGGTACTCCCATGTTTGGTCTGTTTATGGTAGTTAGCTGGCCAGCTTAATTAGCAGCAGTTTGTTTGCTATTATTTGTATACATATTTACCGTATTAGCCTCTCTACCCTGGGAGTTAGTATCCTCCTGAATTTGTTCCAATTTCTTTTGTATATATATTTGTTTTCATACTGTTTGCTTATTTGTATGTCACATATATCACTTTTATCCTTGTAAATGATATCCAATTCTGACACCTGCAAGCTGCAGCAAATAAACATGAGAGGAACTTTGTTCTCTCTAAAACGTTTTTGTGTGCAAATTTCCCTTTCTTTAAAGTGACAGTAATGTATGTCATTTAGTCCTTCTTTATTCATAGTGTGCATATATATATATATATATATATATTCTGTAGCTAAAATTTTCTTATGCGGTTAAAAAAAAAAAAAAATGTTAGAATTAGTCCTCAATGAAATTAGACAATATACAGAAAAAAACATAATTTGTGTAAGAACTTACCTGATAAATTTAATGGTGGCGAGAGTCCAAAAGCATTTACGTATGAGTTATACATTCCTACCAGCGGGAGGCAAAGTTTCCCAAACCTCAAAAGCCTATATACCCCCCCCCCCCCACCTCACACATACCTCAGTTTTACAAATAGCCAAGTGGTGAGTTGTGTAGACGGAAAAAAACCATAACTAGGAGCAGGAATAAAGATGAGCTTTAAACAAAAAAATAAACCCCAAATGGGTTGAGCCTTATGGACTCTTGCCACCATAAAATAAATGAATTTATCATGTACGTTCTTACATAAATTATGTTTTCTTTCATATAGGTGGCGAGAGTCCATGAGCTGTTAAATATGGGAAATAATACCCAAGATGTTGAAGTCCACTAGTAACAATAAAGCGAGGGATAAACTAAAAACAGCTTTTCTTTCCTATGGCATGGAGAGTCCATGACGTCATTCCAATTACTAGTGGGATATTCAACTCCTGGACAGCAGGAGGAGGCAAAGAGCACCCCAGCAAACCTTTTAAGTGTAACTTCCCTTACCCATAATCCCCAGTCATTCTCTTTGCCTTTGTCAATGGAGGATGTGCGAAGTCGGTGTCTGAAGAATTTCATCCTTTTTAATGGGTACTTTTCCCTGCAAGCAACAATTGGGGTCTAGCTGTGTCCACGTCATTCTCTTTAGTAAGAGTAGTGGTAACTTTTAGCAATTAGAAGGCGGCATGGTAGTCTTTGCTTTATTCTAACATTTATGCTACCCCTGTATAGAAAACCAGGGTTGGTTACTCTGTTTTTTCTTTTCTCTCTCTCCTGTGGTTGATTGAGGCTGCAGACTGGGAAGTGCTGTGTTTGCTCCACAGCAGAAGATCCTGGAGGGTGAGTCTGTTTATATCCTTATTCAAACCCTTCTCTTAGCAGGTATTACTGTTACTATCATCAGGGAAAGGGAAGACTTTGAAGGGTGACCAACTGGCACCTCCATTGCCCTCTTAGATGGATCTGGAAACCTTAGTTATATCCCAGGTTGAGGATATCAGTTATTTGAGCAGCTTTGATCTACCATCATCTCCTTAAACAGGCTCTGGTTCACTCATTATTGGTTGTTTCCCTCTGACATAACTCAACTACCCTCACAGTTTTGTTTTCAGTTAAAAATGACACAGGGGTTTGAGGCTTTTATTTATTTGTGTGGACCTTTATAATGGAGCATCTACACTCTAGCTCCTTTAGCTGGTATGTTCCTCATTTACAGCAGCAGCACCTCTGGCTTCAGTAGAGGAGGCTACCGCTGACTGTTATGCTTATATTTTTATAACATCGATGTGCGCCATTATCTGATACTGCTGCGACTCCTCCAGAGAGAAAACTACCGCCGGCCTTTTTAAGAAGATATTCTCTGGGATCAGTGCTATTTTAGGCAATCGCAATGAGCGCCAATACACTGACTGAAAGGTTTTCCTCATGAACCTGCAAGTCCCATATTACGCTCCTGACGCAGTACTCGGTTATGGAGCTTGCATAATACGGCACTGGCTAATGCATGCTTCTTTATTAGTAAGATGCTAGATAGCGATGACCACATTTGAAGGGTTTCTCCCCTCATCTGTTATCAAGTTAATAATTTAGAGGGGTCTCGCTGGTGCACTAAGCTTCAGGTTTTTAGCTTTTATGTCATCTCTATTTTATTATATGCGGCTATGTACCTTTATTCTCATATTAGAAGACCGCCATTGTGGGCGGATACTATGGCGCAGCTTGTCAGCTATACGGTGGGGGAGCCGTGAGCGTATGGTCTGTTTTTGTTTTCAGAGCCGCGAGCGTTGGGCTGTATACAGAATAATTGTGTTTCTTTTATTCCAACTCGTCTACATAGTGAGATCCGCTTTGGCGGACATACATTTCTGTTGGCGCCATTTTGGAAATAGCTTTTCTGTTTCCCACTATGGGCAGTGAGGTTTGCGGTTTGAGCGCATTTTAGATGTCTTCATCATGCAATGTTCAGTATGATCTTTATGTGAGCCTCATTTAAACCTATTCAGCCTAGACCTTCATATATTCCCCTCCTATGTTTTATATCAGTTTTTAAGGTGTACTGATAATACTTTTTATTATGGGATTGTTTATTATAATAAATCATATATCCTACAATTTTATTTTTCATGATTTATTTTCTCATACTAAATACTGTGTTTTTACTAGTATTTGTAGCCATCTTGTGGCAACTTATTGCTAATTCACTCTCCTTTGTTATATTGTCATGTATTAAGGTGCATTACATTTCCCTCTCATTCTGTGGATAAATCTTGAGGGTCACTCATATTATTAATCTCTTTCTCTGTTCTATTTAGCAGTGATTCATATATTATTTATACCAACCTACTTGTGATTACAAATATCTACAGTTTGTGCATTATAACTGTATGTTTGTTTACTATTGTAAACATGTTCATGCTTTATCCCTTTCCTTTTTAAGTATAGGTATATACTGGGAATTGTTATCAATATGATGTCCAATTATCCTGTCTCACATTCCTGTATGTTTTAGGGATTATTTCCATCTTCATGGTTTATCCCTATCTTTCTACAGTACGGTTTAATTAGACTATGTTTTAAACATTGTATACTTATATTATCCTTTTCTACATTAGAATATATGATTACTATGTTATAAGCACTAGAAATGCTTATCTTATCTTGTGTCTGCTGTGCATATTTAAGACATAAGTAGGGGAATATTAATATTTACATGATTTATTTTCCTCCTACCATGGAAATATCTTCTGGATATTGTTATAAGTATTTTGTCGGCTTATCTTTCCTGTTGAACATATTCTATATATATGTCTTAGGGATTATCCATGTTCGTGTTTTATTTATTTGTATTTTTTTCTGCGGTATAAAAATATATATGGGAGATTGTTATTAATCTGGCCACTTGTGATTCAGTGGGTAAGTCTCCAATCTACCAGCTGAATCCTGTTTTAACCCTAGCTATCTTTACAGCTGTGTATTCTATGCTATGGCATTTAGGGGAAGTCTGTGTAAAGTAGGCTATAGTATATAAGTGAGTCATTATGACTATCCCATTTATAGTATGGGTTTAGGGATTATCAACATTTATTTGATTTATCTCTATCCTGATTCATTATGATTCAGTTTAGGTATATACTGTTATTGTTATAAGCATCGTAATTGCTTAATTTGCTCGATACATTTTAAATGTATGCTCTAGGGATTCTTAACCTTTTTTTTTGTCCCTTTCCTACCTTAGATGATTACTAAATTTTGGACTTCACTCCTCAAATCTTACAGGGTCGAATCTCATGGGGGTTCGATGGGGCTCTTCTGGCACTAGATAGATGTTAAGGAATTACAGTGGCATCTGTCCTGGACTATATCTTGGTTCAGGTGTCTTCTTTTCTTTTTGTAAGATGTTATTGTCTTTTCTACATTCCCACGAGAGGAAAGTGAATCTGGGGAAGAGTTTTCTGGTGCCAGAAGAGCCCCTTCGAACCCCCATGAGATTCGACCCTGTAAGATTTGAGGAGTAGAAGTCCAAAATTTAGTAACATTTTTACTTATATTTCAGTCCATTGCTATCTCTCTTACTCTTTTTAGTTTTCTATCTGTCTGACTCTTTCTCTATGTCTGTCTATCTCTCTGTCTCGCTTTGTCTCTCTGTCTGTCTCTATCTGTCTTGCTTCCTCTCTCTGTCTGTCTCTCTCTCTCTTTATGTCTCTCTCTCTCTGTCTCTCTCTGTCTGTCTCTCTCTGTCTGTGTGTCTCTCTCTCTTTCAGTTACTATTTTTCTGGTCTGTATTCCCCTCTGTAATCAACTGTCACTATCTCTGTCTCTCATTCCGTTACTATTTTGTTGTTTGCCTTTCCCCTTGTAATCGGCTTACATTCATCAGACTGGGCCTCCACCGTCCAACCACGGCCTTCCTCTGGAGAATCTCCCGTTTCGGCCTGTCCGAGCGATGCTATAAAAAATAATAAGAACACATATTTTATGAAGAGATAACATTTTTACATATATTTCAGTCCATTGCTATCTCTCTTACTCTTTTTTGTTTTCTATCTGTCTGACTCTTTCTCTATGTCTGTCTATCTCTCTGTCTCGCTTCGTCTCTCTGTCTGTCTCTGTCTATGTGTCTTGCTTCTTCTCTCTGTCTCTCTCTCTCTCTTTATGTCTCTCTCTCTGTCTCTCTCTCTCTGTCTGTCTCTCTCTGTCTGTCTCTCTCTGTCTGTGTGTCTCTCAGTTACTATTTTTCTGGTCTGTATTTCCCTCTGTAATCAACTGTCACTATCTCTGTCTCTCATTCCGTTACTATTTTGTTATTTGCCTTTCCCCTTGTAATCAGCTTACATTCATCAGACTGGGCCTCCACCCTCCAACCACGGCCTTCCTCTGGAGAATCTCCCGGTTCGGCCTGTCCGAGCGATGCTATAAAAAATAAGAACACATATTTTATGAAGAGTTAACATTTTTACATATATTTCAGTCCATTGCTATCTCTCTTACTCTTTTTTTGTTTTCGATCTGTCTGACTCTTTCTCTTTGTCTTTCTATCTCTCTGTCTCGCTTTGTCTCTCTGTCTATCTGTCTTGCTTCCTCTCTCTGGCTCTCTCTCTCTTTATGTCTCTCTCTGTCTCTCTCTCTCTCTCTTTGTCTCTCTGTCTGTCTCTGTCTGTGTGTCTCTCTTTCAGTTACTGAGCAATAATAAATATGAGGATCCTTTGATATGCAAGATTTTGGGCGTAATTACATGAGAAGTCCTTTGATAAATCTAGCCCTATGTGTTGTCATAATCAGGTGGTGATCCGGATCTCCTCACGTCTTCGGGAGTGTTGCTGGAACCTGGAATTCACAGCCTGAGGTGGATCAGGTCACCACCTACTGACTTTGCAGAAGTCACTGGATTGTCCGGTTTACAGGTTGAATAGCGCTATTAGAAAAGTGAAATAAATGTTACCATTATGGAAGTGGGTCACAAAGGAATGTCCTGGGTAAAATAAAACTGTTTAAAGGAATATTTAACCAAATCCAATCCTTCTGTGTTTAAACACTTCCCTCCGTTCTAAGATAGAACTCCTCAGGGTGGGTGTATTAGCAGAGTATAGTGGTGTCCAATGTAGCAAAGATATAGTCTTTTAACCAAGCATCAAAAGGTTTTGCGTAGCACAACCACACATTATAGTATATCTAGTTCTCAAGAAAAAACTCCTTCTATAGCGAGACCTTGATTACTTTTAATCTGACTACTGTAGTTCAAAACAATGAACGTAACAGCAAACAAGATGACTTGAAATAAATATTATTGCATTCTGGAAAGCGGCATAAAAAGAGGGACTGTGCCCACAGTGAAAGTGCCCCTAACGCACGTTTCACAAACGCTTCCTCAGAGGGGTGAGAACCAGCCAGTTTTGGATCGTGTTATAGAGAAAATCGCTCCGCCTTCTCACCCCTAGTGGTTCCTTTATGGTCATACTTGTATTGTTAATGAATCAGGTTGCTTGTCAATCTCGACACCCCATCTGAATCCTTGTGTAGACAAGTCCAACCAACTGTATTGATATGCTTCATATTATACTTGATTGGACGATCATGTTAACAGCTGTCATATAGATTTCATCTCAATTCTAAATCGTTTCACTAGTACAATTTCAATGTGCAGTATTAGTTGTGATATATCTTGAAGAGCAATACTATAGAGATACTGGTATTTGACACATTTAGAATTTTTCAGTTATCATTTTATGATAGTGATTATTCACATCAGGTCTAATGCTAATGCCTCGTAGTCTTTTGTTGATAAGAGGTCATCCTACAAGAGATATTAAACATTATTAGTAGTAGCCTCTTACCATAAGTTTATCAAATAATTTACCTAAATAATTTTAAGTGTGCATGAATATAAATGTTGGTGTAGTATAAGTGTTATAATCGAGTGTAGTGAAATCAAAATAAATACTGTGCAAATACACTATTGTCCTGTTTTTTTTTTAATACGTGAGAAAGAAATAATAAAAATTGGTACTGTGCTCTTGGCGTGAATAAATGATAAATGAAAGGAAACAAAACAATATTAATTACTTAATTTATGTCTATTGTGCATCATTATAAAATTATTATATACTTGACGGTGAGAATACTGCTAAATAGTGCTTAGTGAGGTACTGGTAGTGCTCTCTCTAAATGGATGAAGAAGATATAGTGATAATGGATATACAGTATATAAAAGAGATCAACTATAATGTTAGCATGATTAAAGAAAGTATTACTATAAATACGCATAATAGTTGTTATATTCACTTAAGCCTTTAGGTTGCAGGCTGTCAAGTAGGTAGATCCATCTGAATTCTGCCTTTAGTAAACATTTTTCTAGATCTCCTCCCCTTATTCCTAAGGAGATTTTTTTGCATAACCATGAATTGTAGATGCTTTGGTTGACTTTGATGCTTCAGAAGAAAATGTTTTGCCACACTGGTTATTTTTTTTATATTTTTTTTTATCTTTATCTGCATTTCTGATGTTACTCATATGCTCCAGAATACGGACACGTACTTCTCTGGTCGTCATACCTGCATAGACTTTATTGCACGGACAAGGTGTAGATAACTCCAGTTGTTTTACAAGTAAAGTGATTTTGCAGAGAATGTTTCTTGCCGTTTTTGTCCACTATTTATTTTGTTTTTCGTACTTGTAAGCAAATTGAGCATGTTCCACATGGATACATGCCTGGGTCACTGTCTGCCTTTTTAGGTATGTGGATATAACGGCTTGATATCAGTTGATCTTTCAGATTACCTGGTCTTTTATACCCTATAGTTACACTGTCACCAATTACTTTTCCTAGAACTGGATCAGTTTTTAGGAAATGCCAGTTGTTATTAAGTATATTTAGAACATGATGTATCTGAGGATTATATTGTGTAATAAGTCTTGATACATTCTGAGAGTCTGATGCATTGGCGTTTGGTTGGAGGAGTTTTGCTCTTGTCAGATTGGCATCCAGCAGCTTCATCCGGATGCTAAGTTGACCCTTCTACAGTCCGAAGAAGCTTGATCAGGAATGGTCTTTGTGGAAGGGTAGCAGCCAATAAACTGCTTTTTCAAAAGGGGAACAGGGTAAAAAGGCTAAGATATGCTAAAGCTCACAAAAATGTGAATGACAAATCAGTGGAAAAGAGTCGTATGGAGTGACAAATCCAAGTTTGACATTTTTGGGTCCAATTGTCGAGATTATGTGAGAAGAAGAGTTGGAAAGAGATAGAACAATGAGTGCTTGCGGTCTTTAGTGAAACATGGTGAAGGGTATGTCCTGTTTGGGGCTGCATTACTGCCAGTGGTGTTGGCAATATTGTCCGAATTGATGGGATCATGAATGCTGAAAAGTAAAAACAGGTTTTATAATTCATCATGCCATTCCTTCTGGAAAGCACCAGATTGGGAATAGTTTTATTTTTCAGCATGATAACGATCCCAATCACACTGCTAATGCAGTGAAATTATATTTGGATAGAAAAACAGCTGATAAAACACTGACAGTCATAGACTGGCATCCACAGAGTCCAGTCCTGAATATTATAGAGGCAGTATGGGATCAACTGGACAGTGAAAGAAATTAAGAGACAACATAAATCTAAAGAAGAACTCTGGGAAGTGGTGAAAGAAGCCTGGTAAAATATACTAGAAGATTACTTCAGATCACTTCAGGACAGTCTCCCCAAAAGAGTGACTTTTGCCTGAAGAAGCCATTTTGTTCTGAAAATTAAGCTTTTTATATTTTGTGTATATATTTCCTGTATTTTCTGTTTGGTCATCAAAACTTTGCTAAAACAACAAATCTAATGGTGGCCTCAGACTTTTGCACAGTACTATATTGTAAAAATATTTATTTATGAATAAATAGAACATATTCTTCTATGTGAAGAGCATTGGAATGTGAAATATTCAGCGCACATAAGAATATGTAAATGGATTTGCGCAAGAGTGGGATGTTCCCACTTTTCTTTTGCATGATGTACCGAGTCCACGGATTCATCCTAACTTGTGGGATATTGTCCTTCCTGACAGGAAGTAGCAAAGAGAGCAACACAGCAGAACTGTCTATATAGCTCCCCCCTTAACTCCACCCCCCAGTCATTCTCTTTGCTGGCTCTAAGCAGGAAGAGTAAAGAGAAGAGGTGTTAAATTGTTAGTTTTATTTTATCTTCAATCAAGTGTTTGTTATTTTTAAATGGTACCGGTGTTGTACTATTTACTATCAGGCAGGACATAGATGAAGATTTCTGCCTGGAGGATGATGATCTTAGCATTTGTAACTAAGGTCCACTGCTGTTCCCACAGAAGCTGAGGAGTACAGGAAAACTTCAGTGTGAGGAACGATTTCTTGCTATACAGCAATGAGGTATGTTCAGTCATATTTTCTGCAGAGACTGTGTTAACTCAGAAAGGCAGACAGTGTCCTCATTAGGGGAAAGGTAAGCAGTAATACTAGTGTTATCAGAGGTTTTTACTAGCTTGCATAAAGGGTTAATTTTTGTTGGCACTCAGTTTGTTATGTGAATTTGGGACAAACGTTTTTGTGTCTGGGAGTACGTTTTCTGTTTTATGGGACTTTTGCTTGAGGGTTCTTTGGGGTTGTTTATAACCCACATGGCTTTCAGGCAGGGTTTGTTAGTTTTGTGTAGTCCCCAGCAACATCGAGTGAGGTGGACGGGGCCTACATTTACAAGCAGCAAGCAACTACTCCTGAGGTCCTGAGAGTCTTCTGAGGGACTAATTGAAGCTTTAAACCCCATATTATCGCTTCCGCGGGGCAGGTAGGGCCACAGCAGAGCTGTGGCAAGGTGCTAATAGGGGTTTTTAACCGTTTTTAGACAAATTTCAATCCGTTTTTTTTAATTTGGGGGTTTATTGCTTATTAACTTGTGGTGCAATCCTTCTAAAGCTTAGTGGGTACACTGTTAAAATTTCAGAAAAATTGAAGCAATTTTAACCTGTTTTGCAGTTTGTGTATGCCTTTTTTTCTCTTAAAGGCACAGTACCGTTTTTGCAAATTGTGTTTTTTTCATTAAATAAAGTGTTTTCCAAGCTTGCTTGCTTTATTACTAGTCTGTTAAACATGTCTTACACTGAGGAAACTCATTGTTCAATTTGTTTAGAAGCCATTGTGGAACCCCCTCTTAGAATGTGTCCCACTTGTACTGATATGTCTATAAATTGCAAACAGCATATTTTGACTTATAAAAGTTTGGCATTAGATGATTCTCAGACAGAAGGAAATCAGGTTTTGCCATCTAGTTCTCCCCAAGTGTCACAACCTGTAACGCCCGCACAAGCGACGCCAAGTACTTCTAGTGCGTCTAATTCTTTCACCTTGCAAGATATGGCTTCAGTTATGAATACTACCCTCACAGAGGTTTTATCTAAGCTGCCTGGGTTGCAAGGGAAGCGCAGTAGCTCTGGGTTAAGAACAAATGCTGAGCCTTCTGACGCTTTAGTAGCCGTATCCGATATTCCCTCACAATGTTCTGAAGTAGGGATGAGGGATTTGCTGTCTGAGGGAGAGATTTCTGATTCAGGAAAGATGTTCTCTCAGACAGATTCAGATATGACGGCTATTGTAGTTCCAGAGAAATTGTGTAAAATGGACAAATATTTAGAGGTTCCTGTTTACACTGATGTGTTTCTGGTCCCTAAGAGGATTTCGGACATTGTTACTAAGGAGTGTGATAAACCAGGAATTCCGTTCTCTCCCCCTCCTGTTTTTAAGAAAATGTTTCCCATTTCTGACACCATAAAGGACTCATGGCAGACGATCCCTAAGGTGGAGGGAGCTATTTCTACCCTGGCTAAGCGTACAAGTATACCTATTGAAGACAGTTCAGTGCTTTCATTGATCCTATGGATAAAAAATTAGAGGGTCTCCTAAAGAAATTTTTTGTTCATCAAGGTTTTCTTCTTCAACCTATAGCATGCATTGTTCCTGTAACCACTGCAGCTGCCTTTTGGTTTGAGGCTCTAGAAGAGGCTCTTCAGATGGAGACCCCACTAGATGATATTTTGGACAGAATTAAGGCTCTTAAGTTGGCTAATTCTTTTATTACAGACGCCGCTTTTCATCTTGCTAAATTAGCGGCTAAGAATTCAGTTTTTGCCATTTTAGCGCATAGAGCGTTATGGCTTAAGTCCTGGTCAGCTGATGTGTCATCTAAATCTAAGCTTTTTTCCATCCCTTTCAAAGGTAAGACCCTATTTGGGCCTGCATTGAAAGAGATAATTTCAGACATTACTGGAGGGAAGGGTCATACCCTCCCTCAGGATGAGCCAAATAAGACAAGGACCAAGCAAAATAATTTTCGATCCTTTTGAAACTTCAAGAGTGTTCCCTCTACCTCTTCCCCTGCTGCAAAGCAAGAGGGGAACTTTGCTCAATCCAAGCCAACCTGGAGACCTAATCAGGCTTGGAACAAGGGTAAACAGGCCAAAAAGCCTTCTGCTGCCACTAAGTCAGCATGAAGGGGTAGCCCCCGATCCGGGACCGGATCTAATAGGGGGCAGACTCTCTCTCTTTGCTCAGGCCTGGGCAAGAGACGTTCAGGATTCCTGGGCAGTAGAAATTGTAACCCAGGGATACCTTCTAGATTTCAAGGATTCCCCTCCAAGGGGGAGGTTCCATCTTTCTCAATTGTCTGTAAACCCGACAAAAAGAGAGGCGTTCTTATGCTGTGTAGAAGACCTTTTTACTATGGGAGTGAGCTGCCCAGTTCCAAAAGCAGAACAGGGGCAGGGGTTCTACTCCAATCTGTTTATACTTCCCAAAAAGGAGGGAACCTTCGGACCATTTCTGGATCTCATGATCCTAAACCAATTCCTAAGAGTTCCATCTTTCAAGATGGAGACCATTTGGACTATCTTACCATTGATCCAGGAGGGTCAATATATGACCACCGTGGACTTAAAGGATGCGTATCTGCACATTCCTATCCACAAAGATCATCACCAGTTCCTCAGGTTCGCCTTTCTGGACAAGCATTATCAGTTTGTGGCTCTTCCTTTCGGGTTGGCCACGGCGCCGCAAATCTTCACAAAGGTGCTAGGGTCCCTTCTGGCGGTTCTATGGCCACGGGGCATAGCAGTGGAGCCTTATCTAGATGACATTCTAATTCAAGCGTCGTCCTTCCAACTAGCCAAGTCTCACACGGACTTAGTGTTGGCCTTTCTAAGGTCTCACGAGTGGAAAGTGTACGTAAAAAAGAGTTCTCTTTCCCCCTCACAAGAGTTTCATTTCTAGGGACTCTGATAGACTTGGTGGACATGAAAATATTTCTGACGGAGGTCAGGAAATCAAAGATTTTGTCCACCTGCCGAGCTCTTCATTCCATTCCTCGGCCGTCAGTGGCTCAGTGTATGGAGGTAATCAGACTAATGGTAGCGGCAATGGACATAGTTCCTTTTGCTCGCTTACATCTCAGACCACTGCAACTATGCATGCTCAATCAGTGGAATGGGGATTATGTGGATTTATCTCCTCAGATAAATCTGGATCAAGAGACCAGAGACTCTCTTCCTTGGTGGTTGTCACAGGATCATCTGTCCCAGGGAATGTGTTTTCGCAGGCCAGAATGGGTTATAGTGACGACAGACGCCAGTGAAAGCTCAGGGTTTGTGGACTCGGGAGGAGGCTCTCCTACCAATAAATATTCTGTAATTAAGAGCGATATTCAATGCTCTCCAGGCATGGCCTCAGCTGGCTTCGGCCAGATTCATCAGGTTTCAGTCGGACAACATCACGACTGTGGCTTATATCAATCATCAGGGCGGAACAAAGAATTCCTTAGTGATGATAGAGGTCTCAAGGATAATCCAATGGGCAGAGGCTCACTCTTGCCATCTGTCAGCGATCTATATCCCAGGTGTAGAGAACTGGGAGGCAGATTTTGTAAGTCATCAGACTTTTCATCCGGGGGAGTGGGAACTCCATCCGGAGGTGTTTGCTCAGCTGATTCGGCTATGGGGCACACCAGAGTTGGATCTGATGGCGTCTCGTCAGAACGCCAAACTTCCTCGTTACGGCTCCAGGTCAAGGGATCCTCAGGCTGTACTGATAGATATGATCGTATCCCAGTGAAGGGATAGAAAAGCGCGCTGATACTGTGAAAGAAAAAAAATATATATAAAAAGTCAAAAAAATAATAATGAACTTGTAAGTCTAATGAAACGGATCTACCGTATCAGTTCAGGGATGTGTCCATATAATGATGGTAGATTGAAGGGATGGAAGTATCCTTCCTTTTCGTATAGTGGGTCAGGCTGCTCCTCTTGATCCCAGAGAGTGTAGGACAGCTGTTGAAATACAAAAGGTAGAGAGAGGGCGCCACAATAGCGTGATACCGTCTGGAAATGCAGGTGCAGATGAAAGTAAGTAATATGCTTACCAGATGGTGTGGCACTGTGCTATGACCAGTGCGTTAGAGCTTGCTAGCACTTAGCAGTGGCTAGTACACTGTGGAAACCAAGCTCCAAGGGTTCTTTTTCCGGTTCCAGCTTAATGTATGCCTCCTAGTAACTGGATTTCAATTGTTACAAAAGGTAAAATCTTTCTGTGTGTTGTTCTAATGGTGTTGAAATAGCACAACACAGGCAACTTCATAAATATAATAGCTTTAATGTTATGACGCGTTTCTCAACCCCAACTGGGTCGTTTCTTCAGATAAAAGTGAATGCAATCATTAGCAATTGTTGACAATTTATACACATTGTATGTTTAAAAAGGAAGTTGTCATCAGGTGTTTAGTCCAATAAGAATACATTTGTGTGTGCTCAGCTGTAGAAACCAAATGAGATTCCCAGCTGTTACAAATTGGAAATTGAAAAGGTTGACAAAGTTAAAAAGAGACATATATATAAATCAAAGTCTGTGTTTTTGACCATGTTAAATGCATTATAAAAGTTAAAAAATATATAATCGCTTTGTTGTCATTAAAAATTGACATGTATGTAATCTCACTTGATAAATTGTTGCAGTAAACACAATTTTTTATAGAAGCAGGGGAAGTTATGTTTGATTGTAAAAATGAAACAAAAAAAGTGTATGTATATAAATGTGAAAAACGGATTGTGTAAAAAAGTTACATTTTTATTTATGGGGTATGTTGCTTGTGAATAATTGCTCAATAGTTGGTGATCTTTGCCCAGAATTTTATTAATAATATCATTCATATTTTATTTGATCAGTGTCTGAATTGAAATCTTAATTTTTTTTTGATTCAGGCTCGAAAGTCTGTTACCAGGAAAATTTATTATAAGATATGGCGTAAATATCTTTTTTTGGTGCAAATCCAAAGGCTTCTCCTGGAGTAAAATCAGGATTCCTAGGATTTTGTCTTTTCTCCAAGAGGGATTGGAGAAAGGATTATCAGCTAGTTCCCTAAAGGGACAGATATCTGCTCTGTCTATTTTGTTGCACAAGCGTCAGGCAGATGTTCCAGACGTTCAGGCTTTTTGTCAGGCTTTAGTTAGAATTAAGCCTGTGTTTAAAAGTATTGCTCCGTCATTGTAAGGTGTTGGTTTCAGGGGGAGAGTGTCAGGTCAGGCCGAAGCTGTGGACCGACTGTACCACCTGAAGCAGATGTAGATTATCTGATAAGGATATCCTTAGAACAGATAATAATGGAATATGTACAGCGCCAGTAAAGGCTAAGGGATAAATATAAACACTAAAAACGAAATATACCTGCTAAGGCTGAACAAGAATTTATTACAATTCAACAGTATTGGTACCAATAGATAAAATGAGTAAAAAACAGTTATTAAAACAGTTGTTAAAAACAATGGTAAGGTGGAGTGTTGTGCTGATACACTCACAAAGTGCAAATAGCAATTGGATCCAAGGGGTGGGAAACTAAAATGGTGAAATCCACATTTGCTTGTGGATACACAAATAAACAAATTGTGTAAGCAACAAAAAAATGTATGCGACTTAAATGTGCAACATGATAGTGCAAATGTTGTGCAACATAAGTGAGAGTAATTGTGATCACTATGTGTATAAAAGATAAGGAAAAAACGATTCACATCAAAAATGCAAAAAATCACAATAGATATAATATATTAAAAAGTCCCAATGACACTGCAGTGCAAAAAATAACAATAAATCACATGTGAATAACTGCCATTGAGTGGCAAATGTGGAAAAAGGGTGGTATACCCAAGGCAAAAAAGAGGAAATCCAGTGAAAAAACAAAAATGAAAATAAAAATCAAATTATTGTTATTTTTTGCACTGCAGTGTCATTGGGACTTTTTAATATATTATATCTATTGTGATCACAATTACTCTCACTTATGTTGCACAACATTTGCACTATCATGTTGCACATTTAAGTCGCATACATTTTTTTGTTGCTTACACAATTTGTTTATTTGTGTATCCACAAGCAAATGTGGATTTCACCATTTTAGTTTCCCACCCCTTGGATCCAATTGCTATTTGCACTTTGTGAGTGTATCAGCACAACACTCCACCTTACCATTGTTTTTAACCACTGTTTTAATAACTGTTTTTTACTCATTTTATCTATTGGTACCAATACTGTTGAATTGTAATAAATTCTTGTTCAGCCTTAGCAGGTATATTTCGTTTTTAGTGTTTATATTTATCCCTTAGCCTTTACTGGCGCTGTACATATTCCATTATTACCTGTTCTTTCCTTTTGGGGGTTGGTTAGACCCTTTATTTGTACTCAGCACAAGGGAATATCTTAGCGCTTGGCTACCATACCTCACTTTCCACATATCTGTTTTTCTAACCTGTATCCAAGCAGCTTTGAATATAAACACGAGTCACATCATGGACTCTTTTAGTGCACTCCGACAGGAGATAGAATTTGATAGTCTATATTTAGATAATAAAGGAGGAGATGATTGTTTGGATGTTCAGACCATTTTCAAAAATTTGGAGAAATTATTGGTTTCTGAAGTCAAGTACAAGGCTGACATATCATTCCTTAGAAAATGTATTGAACTTGATATCATTCCTAAGGGTTTACTAGTCACCAAAGACTGTACTTTTCCTATATGCAAACCTAAATATTCCACAAGATGGGTTGAGGCTCTAGCCACTGCTTCAATTTCTCTAATGAACATCATTATAGATTATAGGGAAGAATTGATGCAGGAGACTGATGGTGAGATAAAAGAAGATGAGCAGATACTGATGAACCTAGAGAGTTCAGGTATTGATATATCTGATAGGAAATTAAATTTAGTTAAAAAAGTCACCAAGATCAGAGAAGATGTAATTACAAAGAAAACTAAAAAGCTAAAGAGAGAACTTGATAAAAAAGCAAGTGAGAATCATGACAATGAAACAACTGAGATAACCAATTCTGAATCCACTGAGAATAAGACAGGGGGTGACATACCACAGCATATAAATATGGGTAGAGCGTCTGGAGACCAATCACAAGGGGCATATCAGAAAACACAACAAACCGCATACAACAGACCTAAAAATCAATATCCAAGACCCTACATGAACAGACACCAAAGGGACAGGTTACATAGAGATTACAGCCCTGCTAGACGCGAATGGAACGATGGTGATGGTTATTATGATAACTATCAAGATCCATATAACTTTAGAAGGGATGATAGACACTATGGGGGGTCACGACACTATAGACCAGAACCCTACCATAGACAATATGGCAGTCCCCTAAAATCATGGGAACAGGCTCCCCAAAAGAGGTCCTATAGGAACAATTATAGAAACAATGAGAACTATGGTAATGAAAACTATCCACGATGGAATCACAGAAGAGGGGCCCAGAGACATCACTATAGAGAAGACAATGGAAATTACTCTCAAAATTATAGAGAAGAACAGAACAATTACTATCACACTCCAAGACAAAGACACATAAATCAGGACAACTTCGGGACACAAAGGAGGGATACAACATATGGAGATCAAGGAAGAAGACCATATGAACCACATGATAAAGTAAGATCCAACAAGCCTGATACAAATGTCAGACATGGAGAACAATCCAACAGAGAGAAATTAGATGTGGACATCAATTTGGGTACTTCTCTGAATCAAATTGCCTCATCGTCACATTTTTTAAAGATGAATCCACCAACAGTGAAGGACAAAACATCACAATAACGGATGAAATAGGAGGAAGAACAATACAAAGAAGGAAAACTAGAGGCAAACGTGGTGGCACTAAACTAAAGAAAAAGACTAGAGTAATAAATACAAGTATACAAACAGATATAGAGGCTGATGATAAGGATGTGATTGAGACACCTACATCATCCAACACGGAGAATAAAATGAACGATTCTGCTGATAGGATCACCAGGGATGGCATTTTTAATCTCAGTTCTTATGACATTAAAAAAGAAGAGAGGGAAGTCTTGAAATATGGTCTCTCCTTTGCTCCAGCAAGAAGTCTGGACAAATTTCAAACGTTCACTAACACTAAAGACTTCATAAGAAAATTGACTTTAAAGAGATATTTTTTGAGATCCCCTTTGGAAACAAGGGTCCCTAAGAGCTACACTACAGCAGACGTTCAAGACCCATATATACATACGGGTCTCAAACCAAAGTCCAGCTTCTATCCAACCTATGCCAAAGGAAATGCCATTGAGGCTTTTGAGACTGTGGTTACCAAGGAAATTAAAGACATCAAACAGAAAAGACTCAAAAGGATAAAAGAAAACTTATCCAAACAACATAAAGAGACCATCAGAAAACTCGAATCAAATAATCAACTGACCATTAAATCAGCTGATAAAGGCGGGGGGATTGTCATCCTTGATAGGGACAAATATAATGCAGAAAACCAACGCCTACTAAGTGACCATACAACATATCTGAAGCTCAGACAGAATCCTGTGGACAACTTCCAAAAAGAATTAAGAACACTACTAGAACGAGCTAAGACATCAGGGATATTGGATGACAAAGAATACAGATACCTGGATATCAATCACCCTATAACACCAATCTTGTATCATCTGCCAAAGATACATAAAACCCTCATAGACCCTCCGGGCCGCCCTATAATCTCTGGGATTGGATCTCTTACAAGTAACTTGTCAGAATACGTTGATCAACATCTACAGAAGTACGTAAAATCTCTACCATCGTATTTAAGAGATTCCACGCAAGTTCTGAACATCCTTGACAACATCCCATGGGAGGAAGGTTACATCATGGCGACCTGTGATGTAGCGGCCTTGTATACAAGTATACCACACAAGGAGGGTCGTGAAGCAATAAAATGGTTTTTGGACAAAGATCCATTAATGCCAGAAGATCAGGCTGAGTTTATATTGGATAGTATCCAATACATATTGACACACAATTACTTTTGTAATGAGGGGATATACTACCAACAAATCTGCGGTACAGCCATGGGGACCAGGTTCGCGCCCAGCTATGCCAACTTATACATGGGAAGATGGGAGAGCATCTTCTGGGACTCATGCCCAGCTGGCGCGGACCTGGTCTTGTACCGCAGATATATTGATGATATTCTAATCATCTGGAGAGGTTCGATACAGGATCTTATGTATACAATAGAGATCATGAACCAGAACCTTCTAAATCTAAAGTTCACTTATACATGGAGTCCAAAAGAAATTGTTTTTCTGGACCTAAAAATAGAAGTTAAAAAAGGCAAATGGGAAACATCTACACACTTTAAATCAGTTGACAGCAATAGCTATATACATTATGAGAGCTGTCACCATGAAAAATGGAAAAATAATATCCCAAAGAGCCAATTTCTAAGGGTCCGAAAAAATTGTTCTAACATCACCACATGGGAAAAACAAGTGAAAAGATTCAAACAAAAATTTATGGAAAGGGGCTATAAGGAGGAACATCTGGATCTTAAAATAGAGGAAGCACGACAAATGGAGAGAAATGAGCTAACCAAGTATAAAGACCGTAAAATATTGGAAACAGAAGAACTGCTAAATGTACCTATGATCACGGAATATAGCAGTAACCGGTACATCATCGAAAAGATCTTCAAAAAACATTGGCACCTGTTGAAAAATGATGATGTAATTGGAGACAAACTTCCAAATCAACCAAAATTCATCTATAAAAAAACAGGAAATCTAAAAAACAAATTAGCGCCAAGTTTACAACGGAAGGACAACCTAAGAACATATGATATACAGGGGAAATCAATTAAAGGTTTTTACCCGTGCCCTACATGCAAGGCATGTAAAAGAGGAACTAAGACCAAAAAAATCAAATCAAACCAGACGGGAGAAGAATTTAACATTAAAGATCTAATAAGATGCCAGGATAAAGGGATTATATATCTTATTGAATGTTCATGTGGCCTCCAGTACATTGGCCAGACATCAAGGAGCCTCAGAGATAGGCTACGAGAACATATATTGCAGATTGAGAAACAGAATAAAGATACAATTCTCTATAATCATTTTACAACTAAACATAACGGCAATATAAAAGATATGAAATATACTGGCATACAGAAGGTTATAAAAAATTGGAGAGGTGGCGACTTTGAAAAAAGTCTTCTCAAAGCTGAATCCAAATGGATCTTCCTGTTGGACAGTCTACATCCAAAAGGTCTAAACAATAGAGAGGATCTTAACCATCTATTCTAATCTATGACTATATCTAACAGCATGATGACACCATTGGATTTGATGCTCTCCAGAATCCTTATTAAATGTATCTATTCAAAACTCCCAAGCTTTGACGAGAAATACACACTTTAGACATAGATTGACCAAGCATTCCCTCCAAAATAGTCTCCGCTTCCATTACCACTTAACCCCTGACCCAAAGGCAAATGAAGTTTTTACTATAGAAATTATATCAGACTATCCCCTCAATCTGAATCCAATATTATCCCTGTCAGATCCCCCCTACATGTCTAGGGCTATAATATATATATAGTCCAGGTATCTGGTCCTATAAGTTATATCCACCTCAGAAGTTCATCATTCTCTGCTCATAAGAAATCCACAGGAGTTTCTCTTATATCTCATATATCTATTGGTAGCCACTACCAAACTTCCTAATGATTGGGTAGTGCACAGATCCACTCAATCACTGCTCGTCTAATGACTTTAGTGATCGAGAGGTCTCTTATGTATGATTTTATTATGTTGATATAGAAAAGAGGTATTAACACATCCTCCTCTATGGAATTCACTGAGGTCACTGAACCCAGTGATAAGTATGTATAAAACTCTGACTCAAGACATACAGATATACCCCCATTAAGTCTTTCTCACACTCATATTTTACACTCCTTTTTTTCCTTTTTAATAAAACCACAGCCTTTCCTTTTTTAAAAAATACCACAGCCCCTTTTTCCAAACAGTGTAAGATAAATTTGACGCACTGCTAGAATATTCTTCTCCTAAACCCGATTAAATTTATGTGATTGGGTTTATAGGATTAGTGTTTTTTCTGTTCTACTGTTCTACCACTATGCTACTATTGGATTATATCCCTTATTATGCTGCTGTACCTTAAAAACATTTATAAATACCTAAAGCAGCACCTGTTCACAGAGCAAAATAAACCTCATATAATCCAATATAAAGCATATCGTCTATCATTATATATATTGGAGAAAACACATAGTATGGGAAAATATACATATACTAAAACTTGATATAGAACATATGATTTATGCACTAACAGTGAAGAAGACATACATATTACCTCCAATCACTGTAGAGCCGTTCCCTATTTTGAAATGGCTAATCATTTAAAACGGCTCTTTTATAAGCTAATGGGCTTCTTTATTATAAAAATGGGCATTTGGATTTATATCCCCTTTATTATCGAAACAATCTGTCCCCTTGTTGTCTTTAAACATTTTTGACATCTCAACACCCAATCAGGAGGACTGTTACCCACACACCTCTTCCCTAAACCAATAGAACCATAGGAATCGGATCATGATGTCACGACCAATCAAATCGCGACAAAATCGTCACCACAAAAATATAGGTGATTAAGCTGTAAATATACTAAAATACATCTTTGAAGTATATCTTCTAACTAGTACTCATAACCAGAGGCCACCGAAAACGTAGAATCACCAAAAAATGTTTACTCCGGTAAACCGGAAGTGACATCATGATCGTGAGGGGCTCAAGGTATAGTGAACTAAATGACACTAAATATCAAAGACAAATATATAAACATAAAATACAAGATCACTCTATCTCCATATGACAGTTTATACACGCCAAACATGGTAAATACCCTGTTTAAACTATTTTTCACTTATGGCGAAACCGGAAGTGAATTCCAGAGCCATATCCGGTCACTTAAGTGACATTGTTATTTAAAGGCACTCAGCTTACCACTTCAGCAGTCTTGATAAAGGCCTTATTTTGGGGCCGAAACGCGTAGACCTGTTGGTAAGCATTATTCCAAGTATTTTAACCACTTTGAGGACTTGTTACGCTATGGTACTCCTTTTTTTACAGGGACATCTCTAGGACATTGGACTAAGAGCTGACCGTTGTTAGGATTCACCTGGGAACTCTTCCCCTCAGGATTCCAGGTTCCTTCATGTGATTTCCTTTTAATTCACTGTTTTTTGGATTACAATACTTTTTTTTTTTGTTCTTTTTTGTTCTTTTTTATCCTTTGTTGAACATCATTTTTGTATCTGGTTTTTGATTTTTATTTTCATTTTTGTTTTTTCACTGGATTTCCTCTTTTTTGCCTTGGGTATACCACCCTTTTTCCACATTTGCCACTCAATGGCAGTTATTCACATGTGATTTATTGTTATTTTTTGCACTGCAGTGTCATTGGGACTTTTTAATATATTATATCTATTGTGATTTTTTGCATTTTTGATGTGAATCGTTTTTTCCTTATCTTTTATACACATAGTGATCACAATTACTCTCACTTATGTTGCACAACATTTGCACTATCATGTTGCACATTTAAGTCGCATACATTTTTTTGTTGCTTACACAATTTGTTTATTTGTGTATCCACAAGCAAATGTGGATTTCACCATTTTAGTTTCCCACCCCTTGGATCCAATTGCTATTTGCACTTTGTGAGTGTATCAGCACAACACTCCACCTTACCATTGTTTTTAACAACTGTTTTAATAACTGTTTTTTACTCATTTTATCTATTGGTACCAATACTGTTGAATTGTAATAAATTCTTGTTCAGCCTTAGCAGGTATATTTCGTTTTTAGTGTTTATATTTATCCCTTAGCCTTTACTGGCGCTGTACATATTCCATTATTACCTGTTCTTTCCTTTTGGGGGTTGGTTAGACCCTTTATTTGTACTCAGCACAAGGGAATATCTTAGCGCTTGGCTACCATACCTCACTTTCCACATATCCTTAGAACAGACTCAGACCACGCAGCAATGATCCAAAAACTATTCTTCTTTATTGAAAGACACACAACATGTCTTATAGGCACTAATTACAGTGTACAGGGTTAACTTGATGACACGATATGGTCGCGTCATTTTTCACAGTTATACACAGTGTTATTCTGGAAAGTTACTAGCTCTAAACAATCTATATAGTCATAACAATAAAATACATCTGCGAAAATAACAAGGTCGGTTGACCATCTTATTGAGATAATACCCTCCTGGGCATAGTGCCAGGGACATCTACCAGGTTAGCTAGCTTTTCAGAAGAAAATGACAAGCATATATTTCTCACTACATAATAACCCATTATAATAAAGTTTAATCATTACAGGATGTATGCAAAGAACAAGATGGCGCTAGTCAGGTTCATTAACCCGTAACAGCCATGGAGTCTAAATTTAGTTCTTAGAGTTCTTCAGGGGGTTCCGTTTGAACCCATGCATTCCATAGATATTAAGCTTTTATCTTGGAAAGTTTTGTTCCTAGTTGCTATCTCTTCAGCTCGAAGAGTTTCTGAACTATCTGCATTACAATGTGACTCTCCTTATCTTGTCCACGGCCCGCCCTGTCTATTAAAGACAGATAGTATTTTTTTATGTAAACTTCAGTCACCTCTGCACCTTATAGTTTCTCCTTTTCTTCCTTGGCCTTCGGTCGAATGACTGGGGGGTGGAGTTAAGTTATATAGACAGCTCTGCTGTGGTGCTCTCTTTGCTACTTCCTCTCAGGAAGGACAATATCCCACAAGTTAGGATGAATCTGTGGACTCGGTACATCGCAAAAGAAAGAAATTTATCAGGTAAGCATAATTTTTTTTTCTTCATTGTCTTTTATGGGGGAATATGTGAATGTGCATTTGATATTCTAAGTTCGGCTCTTTGCGCTCCACTTGTAATCTTGTGAGCAAAAAAATTATTTCTAGCGCTCAACTTACTTTGAACAGGAGAGTTAATTAGCGCTCCACTTGTAATCTGGCCCTGAATGTTTAGATATTGTTTTTTAAACCATTGGTTAAATCCCTTGGTGTATTTCTGCTCCTGTTGCAGTTTCTGTGCTTATATCCAGAAATTGGACTGAACCATGTAGACTTTTTTTTCCTTCTACAAGGTTCAAGAATTTGTTTCAGGCTTCTCTTACGCAGCTTTGGGAAACAAAGTAATTAGGTCTGTTTTTTTCTCTGGCTAAATATTGTATTTCCTTTGGAAGATTGTTCTTCCTTTATAGTCTTTTAGATAGGAGGTGGTAATCCTTCTTTAAGAGTGCTTATTTGCAAGCAAGTTATATTTTCAGTAATATCTTCTGCTGATGTGGCTGTTGCTTATGCTTTTGGTTATATAGTATTTCCGGGCAGATCTTTTATTTTTATGCCAGTAAGATTTTAAATGTCTTTAAGGTAAATGTTTTCCTTTGTGAAGTCCTCTTGTCATCATTCATTTATGAAGATGACAACTAACTGTTCTCTCTAGAAAAGCATTATAACAAGAATCTTGATCTGTTAACATGATTTGTAATCCCCTTTCGTCAGAATAAGGCGCCTAAATTTGTTTTCCTGAACCCAGTACCAGATTTCCTCTGGTTTTATCTGGAAATAATACTATAATATTTGTGTTGTTTCAGTGTTTTAACTGAATTTGAGCATTAGTCTCTCTGCTTGCAAGACTGCAAAGCTATTTACCAGACTTATTTATATGCTCTAGAGAATGCTGTCATGGGGGTCGATTTAGCAATGTGTGGATGGACATGATCTGCTGTAGCGGATCATGTCTGCCCAACATCAATAAATGCAGACAGCATACGCTGTCGGCATTTATCATTGCACAAGCATGCCCCATGCAGATTCAGTGTCAATAAACCCAAATGTATCCGATCAGGCTGATTGCTGTCCGCCGCCTCAGAGGTGGCAGACAAGTTAAGGAGCAGCAATCTTGAGACTGCTGCTTCTTAACTCCTGATTCTGGCGAGCCTGAAGGCTTGCGTGAAAACAGATGCATAGTTATGCATACGGTGCTTGATAAATCGGCCCCATGGTCTGTTCCATGTATTTTTTCTGGAACAGGATCAGCAGTTTTCATATACCTTCCAAGTCTGTCTTGTAGATTCAGTTCTTGATCTAGAGGATCTGGTAGGGGGTACGTTATTCCTTTTTCAGGAAGTTTGATTTTAGTCTGTTCTAGTTCCTTGGGTTATTATTATAGTCTCAAGGATATTAAATAGGTTTCAGATCAAGTTCTCCCAAGGGAAGTTTTTTCTGTCAAATGATCCTAGGATCCTGTAAGTCTCAGGTATATGGGAACTCCAACCTATTCTTTGTTCCTAGAAGTAGGGGAGTTTTCTGTTTCATTCTGATCTAGAAACTTTATACACGTTTCTTTAGTTCCCACTGTTGAAATGGAAACCTTTCAGGCTACTCTGTGTGATAATTTAAGCATGTGATAAATATAAAATACAAAGTGAACGTTGTAAATTTAGTGAAAATATTTATGTGTAAACAGATACACTTTCCTAGATTTCTCCTCGAGTTCTTTTTATGTTTCTAACAAAACACCTCAGCAAGAAGAAACAGAGGGAGACAAAAGTGTAATCCTATTAGGAAAACCAACTACAAAATTCAGTTTTTTATTACTCACGTGGTTCTGAGCTTTCACAAAGCTCTATTGTATTGGAGCAATGCTATGTTAGGTACACAACCAGCCACACCTCCGGTGTATCTTCAAATATGTTTATTTTGTTAAAATAACACCAATTCCCTTACGAACACATCAGGTAACAAAAGGTACATATATTGTATCACAATCCCCAAAAATATTTTGAGGACAAAACAATATGTCAATACCCAAATGTCCCTTCACTTGACCCAGGATTGATAAATGTGAGCGATCTTCTTTCCTTACAGATACAAAACGATGAGAGAAACTAATGTATATTTTTAGTGATGGTAAATCCTAGCGTTTTGTTATACGCTTGGGTTTATCATCATTTTAAGCTATAGTTTTTTTTTATATATATGTATTGCTTTTGAGGATTTAGCATGTTTCTCCTTTCAAACCTTTGCTTCAGGTGGATAATAGCTTATTTCTGGAAGTTTTTTTGTTTCATTTAGATATATTTTCTGATAGAAGAATCTCTGGTCTTTATTTCTTTTCTACTACTCTTATTTAGGATAAGGTGATGTTTTCTGACTATTTAACGACTAATGTCGTTCATTACTTATGTCTTATTTTCATAAAATTATTTTGAGTGACCTATTTGTTTTGGTTTCTGTTAGAGCTTTGTAGGGTTATGTTGTCACTGCTAAGGTTTTCAGACAAACTTTTAGTTTGTTCCTTTTGCTACTATGCTATGTCATTCGTTATTTTCCTGCTTTTTCTTTGGCTTCTTGGTTTTCTTGGAGGCAGGTTAGCCTCTACCCAGATGGCTTTCTGTACCTTCCTTCAATTGACTTTTCTTGTATTACCAATGTTTTATTAGTAGACCAATTTTGCTAGACAGCTATTTGGTCTTCCTTCCATATATTTTCTACTAGTTTTATGTTTTTGCTTCTTCTGAGGCAGCCGTTGGTAGGATGTCCTTCAGATAGTTGTCTCAGGTTATTTTATTTTATGCCTGTTGTATATTTTTTATTGCCTTTTTAGGCTCTATTGGAGTTGTGGGTTTAGTTTCTCGGTGAAAAAAAAAAGATGTTTCTTAGATCCCTCCCTCATGGGCTCAACAGCTTGGGTATTAGTTCCCATGAGTAATAGATTGTGGACTTAAGTGTTGATAGTTGTTACACGCTAATATTTATATTTAATTATTTAATGGTACATAAATAACAACTGGAATATGAAAATTATACAGATCAAATTTAGTTGTTTAGTACTGACACTGTTATGTCTTTTGTATGTGTTAAGGTCTAAGTTTGATATATGTACTTGGCCTGTGTAATTTTTCTCCCTAAATAATCTTAATGTGCGTATATATAAATATATATATATATATATATATATATATATATATATATATATCAGACATTTTCAGTGATTCAGAGGTACGTTTATTTGAGTTTTTTTGTGAGTGGCTGTGCACCATTCAGGACTTTGAGGTAGCGGCTCTGGTTGAGACCCGCTATTTCTTTCCTAAGATATGGTGAGTCCATGACGTCATCAATTACTAGTGGGCATATCACTCCTGGCCAGCTAGAGGAGGCAAATAGCACCACAGCAAAGCTGTTAAGTATCACTCCCCTTCCCACAATCTCCAGTAATTTTCTTTGCCTTGGTGCATTGAGGAGGGGAAATTTTGGTGTCTGAAGAAAATTGAATTCTAGCCGTAATCCACGTTAATCTCTTCAGTAGGGTAGTGGTGGCTTTAAAGCAGTTAGGAACTTGTAAGGTGGGCCTTGCTGCCCATGGTATAGAAAGCCAAAATAGCCAAAATGGGTTTTCTCTGTTATTTCTCTTTTTACAGGTCTCTGTGAGGAGTGGCGTCCTCTCACACCGTGTAAGATGTCCTCCTGTTGGACGGCCAGACTGCAGGTAAGGGCCTTTTGTCTTCTGGGTATGGGAGACTGTGCACTTCCCTAAGGTTAAGCTGCAGTATTATCTGGGACAAGTGTATCCTGTAGTAGGATACTGACAGTCAGGAAGCAGGCACTTAGGTGTGACAGGAGACTGTTTTTTTTACTTTCATTGGTATTAAAGTATAAAGCTTTCTAATTCCTTGTGGGTTCAGCTAGCAAGCTAACAATTACAGCACACTTCGTGCTTATGGCTGATCTAAATAATTGCCGCTCTGCTTAGAGATACATCAGTCTCATACGCAGAATGTTAAATGCACAAGAGTTAAAAGCGCTGTCATTGGTAAATACCATTATTATTGACACGTTTCATGCACAGTCTAGTTTCAACAGTTAAGTGGTTAAAAGCGCTATCGTTGTGGAAGTTTATAATCACTGTTATTATATGGACTGAGATGTTTAATGCACATTGAAATTATTTTGTATCAGGGCGGGAAGAGACAGAGGCCTCTATTTATCAAGGTCTGTCGGACCTGATCCCACAGTGCGGATCAGGTCCGACAGACCTCGCTGAATACCGAGAGCAATACGCTCGCCGTATTCAGCATTGCACCAGCAGCTCACAAGAGCTGCTGGTGCAACGCTGCCCCCTGCAGACTCACGGCCAATAGGCCACCAGCAGGGGGTGTCAATCAACCCGATCGTACTCGATCGGGTTGATTTCCGGCGATGTCTGTGCGCCTGCTCAGAGCAGGCGGACAGGTTATGGAGCAGGGGTCTTTGTGACCGCTGCTTCATAACTGCTGTTTCTGGCAAGCCTGCAGGCTCGCCAGAAACACGGGGCATCAAGCTCCATTCAGAGCTTGATAAATATGCCCCAGAGAGTGTTAAAAGTGCAAGCTTGTAGGCGGCGCTGCTTCTCCACTTTAGAGACTTTTTGTCTCTAAAGGAGACAACTAGCAGAGTGGTGTCTCCTCTGATGCTCTTATGTTCAGCATACAATCGTCAGGAGATCTGCCGTGCTTCCTAGGCAATTCTGTTTGATCAATTTTCAACACCTCAGTCAGACTGAGGTGTAAAGATATTGGCTATTTACCTAGCTTAGTGCTGGTATTTTTCGCAGAAACTTGGTTTTTCTGAGTCGGTCATTGAGACCAGCGTTCCTGCTCACAATCCTGTTTCTAGAAAGATTTTCCATATGGCATGGCGTAAATATCTTTATTGGTGTGAATCCAAGGGCTACTCTTGGGGTACGGTTAGGATTCCTAGGATTTTGTCTTTTCTCCAGGAGGGCTTGAGAAGGAATTGTTAGTCAGTACTCTGAAGGGTCAGATTTCTGCATTATCTGTTTTGTTACACAAATGTGGATGTTCAATTTTTTTGTCAGACCCTGGTCAGTTTCAGGCCTGTGTTCAAGTCTGTTGCTCCTTCTTGGAGCCTTAACCTTGTTCTTAAAGTTTTACAGCAGGTTCCATTTGAGTTGGGTTTTCTTCCTAAAATGGTTTCAGATTGAAATATTAATCAGGAAATTGTTGTTCCTTCTCTATGTCCTAATCCTTTTTCGCATAAGGAACATTTGTTACAGAAATTGGATGTTGTGCGTGCTTTAAAATTCTACCTACAGGCGACTAAGGATTTTCGCCTGTCTTCTGCCCTGCATGTTTGTTTCTCTGTTAAAGGTCAGAAGGCTACTGCTACTTCGCTTTCCCTCTGTTTGAGAAGTATTATTCGTTTTGCTTAGGAGACCGCTGATCAGCAGCCTCCTGAGAGAGTTACAGCTCATTCCACAAGGGCTGTTTCCTCTTCTTGGGCTTTCAAAAATTAAAGCTTCTGTGGAACAGATTTGCAAGGCTGCAACTTGGTCCTCTCTACATACTTTTTCAAAATGTTATAAATGTAATACTTTTGCCTCGGCTGAGGTTTCTTTGGGTGAAAGGTTCTTTAAGCAGTGGGGCCTTCTGTTTAGATCCACCTGTCTTTTTCCCTCCCTAGTCATCTGTGTCCTCTAGCTTAGGTATTGGTTCCCACTAGTAATTGATGATGTTGTGGACTCACCATATCTTAGGAAAGAAAAGAAAATTTATGCTTACCTGATAAATGTCTTTCTTTCTGGATATGGTGAGTCCACGACCCCACTCTTAAATTTAAGACAGTTGTTTTTTACTAAACCTCAGGCACCTCTACACCTTTGTGTTATTTCTTTTTCCATTTACCTTTGATCGAATGACTGGGGATTGTGGGAAGGGGAATGATACTTAACAGCTTTGCAGTTGTGCTCTTTGCCACCTCCTGCTAGCCAGGAGTGATATTCCCACTAGTAATTGATGACATTGTGGACTCACCATATATGGAAAGAAATACATTTATCAGGTAAGCATAAATTTTCGTTTTTCTTTCCTGGGGATTGAGATACTACGTCCTGATTAGGGATTGGGATTTCCAATTTCTTACTGCAATTAAAAATTTCAGATGTTGATGAACACGTAGCTTTTCTCCCCTGCCAAATGAATAAACGTTGGAATGGGAAGCCCCCACCGGTACTTGATATAAAGGATCCTCAGATGTTTAGTCAATGGTTGTAAGGCCTTTTTCTTCATGAGTGTCTTTTTGGATAAATCAACAAAAAGTTGAAGAGTGATATTTTCATAATGAATAATCAGTTTACTTCTCGCTGCTTGCATTATGTTTTTCATATTTTGGTATTTGATAATGACATCCATAGGGGGTGCTCCTTCTGCAGGTCTGGCTCTTAGAAATCTGTGTGCCCTATCTATTGTTACTGAAGCCTCTTTTCTTGTAGCTCTTAGTGTGGAAAAAAAGCTTGTAAATATGTGTCCAGAGAGTCTGTAGTTATAGAAATGTGTCCTATCCTTATATTGTGCCTATGATGGTGATTTTCTATACCCTCAATTTTATCATCTAACTGTTGGAGAGACAGATTTTGTTGGCTTATATGATGTTAGACATCTGAAATAGAAGCTCTTTGAGAAAAAGAATCATCTTTTTGTTTTTCCACTTCTTAACCTATATCTGAAATGTCTTTTTTTTTTTTTATTGAGGCATAAATACATGACAACAAATAAACGACAAAGGTAGAGAAATTACATCAATCGCTATTTCTTCTCATAAAGTTCAATGTGTTGCATGTCAAGAGTAGTAAACATAGATTGAAAATAAGCCTCAAGTTTTCCATTTTTGTAGCTAATAAACTAGAACATTTTCAAACAACATTTTGAGTCAAAACAATTTGAATAATATTGACTTGTTATATACAGTGCATATTTAACAACAAAACTACCCTTGAGATTTATTCGTACACTGTGTGATCTGTTTACACTCATATTACTACATTTCTTTCATGTAATTAGCAAGAGTCCATGAGCTAGTGACGTATGGGATATACATTCCTACCAGGAGGGGCAAAGTTTCCCAAACCTTAAAATGCCTATAAATACACCCCTCACCACACCCACAATTCAGTTTTTACAAACTTTGCCTCCGATGGAGGTGGTGAAGTAAGTTTGTGCTAGATTCTACGTTGATATGCGCTCCGCAGCAAGTTGGAGCCCGGTTTTCCTCTCAGCGTGCAGTGAATGTCAGAGGGATGTGAGGAGAGTATTGCCTATTTGAATGCAGTGATCTCCTTCTACGGGGTCTATTTCATAGGTTCTCTGTTATCGGTCGTAGAGATTCATCTCTTACCTCCCTTTTCAGATCGACGATATACTCTTATATATACCATTACCTCTGCTGATTCTCGTTTCAGTACTGGTTTGGCTTTCTACAAACATGTAGATGGGTGTCCTGGGGTAAGTAAATCTTATTTTCTGTGACACTCTAAGCTATGGTTGGGCACTTTATTTATAAAGTTCTAAATATATGTATTCAAACATTTATTTGCCTTGACTCAGAATGTTCAACTTTCCTTATTTTTCAGACAGTCAGTTTCATATTTGGGATAAATGCATTTGTTTCAATCATTTTTTCTTACCTTAAAAAATTTGACTTTTTCCCTGTGGGCTGTTAGGCTCGCGGGGGCAGAAAATGCTTCATTTTATTGCGTCATTCTTGGCGCGGACTTTTTTGGCGCAAAATTTTTTTTCTGTTTCCGGCGTCATACGTGTCGCCGGAAGTTGCGTCATTTTTTGACGTTTTTTTGCGTCAAAAATGTCGGCGTTCCGGATGTGGCGTCATTTTTGGCGCCAAAAGCATTTAGGCGCCAAATAATGTGGGCGTCTTTTTTGGCGCTAAAAAAGATGGGCGTCATTTTTGTCTCCACATTATTTAAGTCTCATTATTTATTGCTTCTGGTTGCTAGAAGCTTGTTCACTGGCATTTTTTTCCCATTCCTGAAACTGTCATTTAAGGAATTTGATCAATTTTGCTTTATATGTTGTTTTTTTCTTTTACATATTGCAAGATGTTCCACGTTGCAACTGAGTCAGAAGATACTACAGGAAAATCACTGCACAGTGCTGGAGCTACCAAAGCTAAGTGTATCTGCTATAAACTTTTGGTATCTGTTTCTCCAGCTGTTATTTGTATTGCATGTCATGTCAAACTTATTAATGCAGATAAAATTTCCTTTAGTACTGTTACATTACCTGTTGCTGTTCCGTCAACATCTAATTTTCAGAGTGTTCCTGATAACATAAGAGATTTTATTTTTTAAATCCATTAAGAAGGCTATGTCTGTTATTTCTCCTTCTAGTATGCATAAAAGTCTTTTAAAACTTCTCTTTCTCCAACATAGGTGTGTCCGGTCCACGGCGTCATCCTTACTTGTGGGATATTCTCTTCCCCAACAGGAAATGGCAAAGAGCCCAGCAAAGCTGGTCACATGATCCCTCCTAGGCTCCGCCTACCCCAGTCATTCTCTTTGCCGTTGTACAGGCAACATCTCCACGGAGATGGCTTAGAGTTTTTTAGTGTTTAACTGTAGTTTTTATTATTCAATCAAGAGTTTGTTATTTTGAAATAGTGCTGGTATGTACTATTTACTCAGAAACAGAAAAGAGATGAAGATTTCTGTTTGTATGAGGAAAATGATTTTAGCAACCGTCACTAAAATCCATGGCTGTTCCACACAGGACTGTTGAGAGCAATTAACTTCAGTTGGGGGAACAGTGTGCAGTCTCTTGCTGCTTGAGGTATGACACATTCTAACAAGACGATGTAATGCTGGAAGCTGTCATTTTCCCTATGGGATCCGGTAAGCCATGTTTATTACGATCGTAAATAAGGGCTTCACAAGGGCTTATTAAAACTGTAGACTTTTTCTGGGCTAAATCGATTCATTATTAACACATATTTAGCCTTGAGGAATCATTTTATCTGGGTATTTTGATATAATAATATCGGCAGGCACTGTTTTAGACACCTTATTCTTTAGGGGCTTTCCCAAAGCATAAGCAGAGCCTCATTTTCGCGCCGGTGTGGCGCACTTGTTTTTGAGAGGCATGGCATGCAGTCGCATGTGAGAGGAGCTCTGATACTTAGAAAAGACTTTCTGAAGGCGTCATTTGGTATCGTATTCCCCTTTGGGCTTGGTTGGGTCTCAGCAAAGCAGATACCAGGGACTGTAAAGGGGTTAAAGTTCAAAACGGCTCCGGTTCCGTTATTTTAAGGGTTAAAGCTTCCAAATTTGGTGTGCAATACTTTTAAGGCTTTAAGACACTGTGGTGAAAATTTGGTGAATTTTGAACAATTCCTTCATGTTTTTTCGCAATTGCAGTAATAAAGTGTGTTCAGTTTAAAACAAAGCTTCTAGACTCTTGTCGGATACTTCATTCCGTTCCTCTTCCTTCCATAGCTCAGTGCATGGAAGTGATCGGGTTGATGGTAGCGGCAATGGACATAGTTCCTTTTGCGCGCATTCATCTAAGACCATTACAACTGTGCATGCTCAGTCAGTGGAATGGGGACTATACAGACTTGTCTCCGAAGATTCAAGTAAATCAGAGGACCAGGGACTCACTCCGTTGGTGGCTGTCCCTGGACAACCTGTCACAAGGGATGACATTCCGCAGACCAGAGTGGGTCATTGTCACGACCGACGCCAGTCTGATGGGCTGGGGCGCGGTCTGGGGATCCCTGAAAGCTCAGGGTCTTTGGTCTCGGGAAGAATCTCTTCTACCGATAAATATTCTGGAACTGAGAGCGATATTCAATGCTCTCAAGGCTTGGCCTCAGCTAGCGAGGGCCAAGTTCATACGGTTTCAATCAGACAACATGACAACTGTTGCGTACATCAACCATCAGGGGGGAACAAGGAGTTCCCTAGCGATGGAAGAAGTGACCAAAATCATTCTATGGGCGGAGTCTCACTCCTGCCACCTGTCTGCTATCCACATCCCAGGAGTGGAAAATTGGGAAGCGGATTTTCTGAGTCGTCAGACATTGCATCCGGGGGAGTGGGAACTCCATCCGGAAATCTTTGCCCAAGTCACTCAGCTGTGGGGCATTCCAGACATGGATCTGATGGCCTCTCGTCAGAACTTCAAAGTTCCTTGCTACGGGTCCAGATCCAGGGATCCCAAGGCGGCTCTAGTGGATGCACTAGTAGCACCTTGGACCTTCAAGCTAGCTTATGTGTTCCCGCCGTTTCCTCTCATCCCCAGGCTGGTAGCCAGGATCAATCAGGAGAGGGCGTCGGTGATCTTGATAGCTCCTGCGTGGCCACGCAGGACTTGGTATGCAGATCTGGTGAATATGTCATCGGCTCCACCTTGGAAGCTACCTTTGAGACGAGACCTTCTTGTTCAGGGTCCGTTCGAACATCCGAATCTGGTTTCACTCCAGCTGACTGCTTGGAGATTGAACGCTTGATTTTATCGAAGCGAGGGTTCTCAGATTCTGTTATTGATACTCTTGTTCAGGCCAGAAAGCCTGTAACTAGAAAGATTTACCACAAAATTTGGAAAAAATATATCTGTTGGTGTGAATCTAAAGGATTCTCTTGGGACAAGGTTAAGATTCCTAGGATTCTATCCTTCCTTCAAGAAGGATTGGAAAAAGGATTATCTGCAAGTTCCCTGAAGGGACAGATTTCTGCCTTGTCGGTGTTACTTCACAAAAAACTGGCTGCTGTGCCAGATGTTCAAGCCTTTGTTCAGGCTCTGGTTAGAATTAAGCCTGTTTACAAACCTTTGACTCCTCCTTGGAGTCTTAATTTAGTTCTTTCAGTTCTTCAGGGGGTTCCGTTTGAACCCTTGCATTCCGTTGATATTAAGTTATTATCTTGGAAAGTTTTGTTTTTAGTTGCAATTTCTTCTGCTAGAAGAGTTTCAGAATTATCTGCTCTGCAGTGTTCTCCTCCTTATCTGGTGTTCCATGCAGATAAGGTGGTTTTACGTACTAAACCTGGTTTTCTTCCAAAAGTTGTTTCTAACAAAAACATTAACCAGGAGATTATCGTACCTTCTCTGTGTCCGAAACCAGTTTCAAAGAAGGAACGTTTGTCGCACAATTTGGATGTTGTTCGCGCTCTAAAATTCTATTTAGATGCTACAAAGGATTTTAGACAAACATCTTCCTTGTTTGTTGTTTATTCTGGTAAAAGGAGAGGTCAAAAAGCAACTTCTACCTCTCTCTCTTTTTGGATTAAAAGCATCATCAGATTGGCTTACGAGACTGCCGGACGGCAGCCTCCCGAAAGAATCACAGCTCATTCCACTAGGGCTGTGGCTTCCACATGGGCCTTCAAGAACGAGGCTTCTGTTGATCAGATATGTAGGGCAGCGACTTGGTCTTCACTGCACACTTTTACCAAATTTTACAAGTTTGATACTTTTGCTTCTTCTGAGGCTATTTTTGGGAGAAAGGTTTTGCAAGCCGTGGTGCCTTCCATTTAGGTGACCTGATTTGCTCCCTCCCTTCATCCGTGTCCTAAAGCTTTGGTATTGGTTCCCACAAGTAAGGATGACGCCGTGGACCGGACACACCTATGTTGGAGAAAACAGAATTTATGTTTACCTGATAAATTACTTTCTCCAACGGTGTGTCCGGTCCACGGCCCGCCCTGGTTTTTTTTTTTAATCAGGTCTGATAATTTATTTTCTTTAACTACAGTCACCACGGTACCATATGGTTTCTCCTATGCAAATATTCCTCCTTAACGTCGGTCGAATGACTGGGGTAGGCGGAGCCTAGGAGGGATCATGTGACCAGCTTTGCTGGGCTCTTTGCCATTTCCTGTTGGGGAAGAGAATATCCCACAAGTAAGGATGACGCCGTGGACCGGACACACCGTTGGAGAAAGTAATTTATCAGGTAAACATAAATTCTGTTTTTTTCAGATGAATTTTTAAATGAACATCATCATTCTGATACTGATAATGGTTCTTCTGGTTCAGAAGTTTCTGTCTCAGAGGTTGATGCTGATAAATCTTTGTATTTGTTCAAGATGGAATTTATTCGTTCTTTACTTAAAGAAGTGTTATTTGCATTAGAAATAGAGGATTCTGGTCCTCTTGATACTAAATGTAAACGTTTAAATAAGGTTTTTAAATCTCCTGTAGTTATTCCAGAAGTGTTTTATCTCCCTGATGCTATTTCTGAAGTAATTTCCAGGGAATGGAATAATTTGGGTAATTTATTTACTCCTTCTAGACGTTTAAGCAAATTATATCCTGTGCCATCTGACAGATTAGAGTTTTTTGGGACAAAAATCCCTAAGGTTATGGGGCTGTCTCTACTCCTGCTAATGTACTACTATTCCTACGGCAGATAGTACTTAATTTAAGGATCCTTTAGATAGGAAAATTGAATCCTTTCTAAGAAAAGCTTCCTTATGTTCAGGTAATCTTCTTAGACCTGCTATATTTTTAGCGGATGTTGCTGCAGCTTCAACTTTTTGGTTAGAAGCTTTAGCGCAACAAGTAACAGATCATAATTTTATAGCATTATTATTATTCTATAACATGCTAATAATTTTATTGGTGATACCATCTTTTGATATCATTAGAGTTGATGTCAGGTATATGTCTCTAGCTATTTTAGCTAGAAAAGCTTTATGGATTAAACTTGGAATGCTGACATGTCTTCTAAGTCAACTTTGCTTTCCCTTTCTTTCCAGGGTAAATAATCATTTTCGTTCCTTTCCTCACAACAAGGAACAAAAGCCTGATCCTTCATCCTCAGGAGCGGTATCAGTTTGGAAACTATTTTCAGTTTGGAATATATCCAAGCCTTATAGAAACCTATAGCCAGCTCCTAAGTACCTATGAAGGTGCAGCCCTTATTCCAGCTCAGCTGGTATGGGGCAGATTACGTTTTCTTCAAAGAAATTTGGATCAATTCCGTTTTTAATCTCTGGTTTCAGAAACATTGTTTCAGAAAGGTACAGAATTGGCTTCAAGTTAAGGCCTCCTGCTAAGAGATTCTTTTCTTTCCCGTGTCCCAGTTAACACAGCAAAGGCTCAGCATTTCTGAAATGTGTTTCAGATCTAGAGTTGGCTGGAGTATTTATGCCAGTTCCAGTTCTGGAACAGGGGCTGGGGTTTTATTTTATCTCTTCATTGTACCAAAGAAGGTCAATTCCTTCAGACCAGTTCCGGATCTATCATTATTGAATCGTTATGTTAGGATACCAACATTCAAGATGGTTACTGTAGGACTATCCTGCCTTTTGTTTAGCAAGGGCATTATATGTCTACAATAGATTTACAGGATGTGTATCTGCATATTCCGATTCATCCAGATCACTTTTAGTGTCTGAGATTCTCTTTTTAGACAAGCATTACCAGTTTTGTGGCTCTACCGTTTGGCCTAGCCTCAGTTCCAAGAATTTTTTTCAAAGGTTCTCGGTGCCCTTCTTTCTGTAATCAGAGAATAGGGTTTTGGTATTTCCTTATTTGGATGATATCTTGGTACTTGCTCAGTCTTCTCATTTTCGAAGAATCTCATACGAATCGACTTGTGTTGTTTCTTCAAGTTCATGGTTGGAGGATCAATTTACCAATCAGTTCATTGATTCCTCAGACAAGGGTAACCTTTTTTGGGTTCTAGATAAATTCAGTGTCTATGACTCTGTCCTTGTCAGTCAGGAGAAGTTTAACATTGATATCAGCTTGTCAAAACCTTCAGTCACAATCATTCCCTTTGGTAGCCTTATGCATGGAAATGTTGGGTCTTAGGACTGCCGCATCAGATGCGATCTCCTTTGCTCGTTTTCACATGCGACCTCTTCAGCTCTGTATGCTGAACCAATGGTGCAGGGATTACTCAAAGATATCTCTATTAATATCTTTAAACCGATTTTACGACACTCTCTGACATGGTGGACAGATCACCATCGTTTAGTTCAAGGGGCTTCTTTGTTCGTCCGACCTGGACTATAATCTCAACAGATGCAAGTCTTACAGGTTGGGGAGCTGTGTGGGGGTATCTGACGGCACAAGGGGTTTGGGAATCTCAGGAGGTGAGATTTCCGATCAATATTTTGGAACTCCGTGCAATTTTCAGAGCTCTTCAGTTTTGGCCTCTTCTGAAGAGAGAGTTGTTCATTTGTTTTCAGATAGACAATGTCACAACTGTGGCATACATCAATCATCAAGGAGGGACTCACAGTCCTCTGGCTATGAAAGAAGTATCTCGAATTTTGGTTTGGGCGGAATCCAGCTCCTGTCTAATCTCTGCGGTTCATATCCCAGGTATGGACAATTGGAAAGCGGATTATCTCAGTCGCCAAACGTTGCATCCGGGCGAATGGTCTCTTCACCCAGAGGTATTTCTTCAGATTGTTCAAATGTGGGAACTTCCAGAAATAGATCTGATGGCCTCTCATCTAAACAAGAAACTTCCCAGGTATCTGTCCAGATCCCGGGATCCTCAGGCGGAGGCAGTGGATGCATTATCACCGTCAACCGTGGACTCTTCCGTTAAGACCAGACCTTGTGTCTCAAGGTCCTTTTTTCCATCAGGATCTGAAATCCTTAAATTTAAAGGTATGGAGATTGAACGCTTGATTCTTGGTCAAAGAGGTTTCTCTGACTCTGTGATTAATACTATGTTACAGGCTCGTAAATCTGTATCCAGAGAGATATATTATAGAGTCTGGAAGACTTGTATTTCTTGGTGTCTTTCTCATCATTTTTCTTGGCATTCTTTTAGAATACCGAGAATATTCCAGTTTCTTCAGGATGGTTTAGATAAGGGTTTGTCCGCAAGTTCCTTGAAAGGTCAAATCTCTGCTCTTTCTGTTCTTTTTCACAGAAAGATTGCTATTCTTCCTGATATTCATTGTTTTGTACAAGCTTTGGTTCGTATAAAGCCTGTCATTAAGTCAATTTCTCCTCCTTGGAGTTTGAATTTGGTTCTGGGGGCTCTTCAAGCTCCTCCATTTGAACCTATGCATTCTTTGGATATTAAATTACTTTCTTGGAAAGTTTTGTTCCTTTTGGCCATCTCTTCTGCCAGAAGAGTTTCTGAATTATCTGCTCTTTCTTGTGAGTCTCCTTTTCTGATTTTTCATCAGGATAAGGCGGTGTTGCGAACTTCTTTTGAATTTTTACCTAAGTTGTGAATTCCAACAACATTAGTAGAGACATTGTGGTTCCTTCATTATGTCCTAATCCTAAGAATTCTAAGGAGAAATCGTTGCATTTTTTGGATGTTATTAGAGCTTTGAAATATTATGTTGAAGCTACTAAGTCTTTCCGAAAGACTTCTAGTTTATTTGTTATCTTTTCCGGTTTTAGAAAGGCCAGAAAACTTCTGCCATTTCTTTGGCATCTTGGTTGAAATCTTTAATTCATCTTGCCTATGTTGAGTCGGGTAAGACTCCGCCTCATAGGATTACAGCTCATTCTACTAGGTCAGTTTCTACTTCCTGGGCGTTTAGGAATGAAGCTTCGGTTGATCAGATTTGCAAAGCGGCAACTTGGTCCTCTTTGCATATTTTTACCAAATTCTACCATTTTGTTGTATTTTCTTCTTCTGAAGCAGTTTTTGGTAGAAAAGTACTTCAGGCAGCGGTTTCAGTTTGAATCTTCTGCTTATGTTTTTCATTAAACTTTATTTTGGGTGTGGATTATTTTCAGCAGGAATTGGCTGTCTTTATTTTATCCCTCCCTCTCTAGTGACTCTTGTGTGGAAAGATCCACATCTTGGGTAGTCATTATCCCATACGTCACTAGCTCATGGACTCTTGCTAATTACATGAAAGAAAACATAATTTATGTAAGAACTTACCTGATAAATTCATTTCTTTCATATTAGCAAGAGTCCATGAGGCCCGCCCTTTTTTGTGGTGGTTATGATTTTTTTGTATAAAGCACAATTATTCCAATTCCTTATTTTATATGCTTTCGCACTTTTTTTTTATCACCCCACTTCTTGGCTATTCGTTAAACTGAATTGTGGGTGTGGTGAGGGGTGTATTTATAGGCATTTTAAGGTTTGGGAAACTTTGCCCCTCCTGGTAGGAATGTATATCCCATACGTCACTAGCTCATGGACTCTTGCTAATATGAAAGAAATGAATTTATCAGGTAAGTTCTTACATAAATTATGTTTTTTCACATGTCTCACAAAGTAAATTCTCTGTGTAACTTTTGAATAAAAACTAGTGAAGTATATTGAAGTACTTATAAGAAGTATATCTCAAACCGAGGGTAATTATAGTGTATGGTTTATACTCTGTTTTATATAGCTTTACACTGCCGTGAAAAAATATATGAATATAAAAAAAAGGAAATATAAAGCTTAGGTATTATAAAGTATATTGTTATTAAATGCGGTTATTCTCAAGGGAAACCGCCAAATAAGTGCCTGGTCTAAATCATAGAGAACCAGAGCACTATATATGGATGGGGGGGGGGGGGGTAGGAGACCAACCAATTTATATTTTGTAAATATTCTTGTAAGCTCAGGGGGGGAGGTGTAGGGTTAAAGTCACAGGAGGTGAGGTTCTAGTGAGAAATGGGGAAAGATAGGTTCAAGAACAGGTTGGTAAGGAAATATATCACCAGTGGAACCATAAGTTAAGCGGGCTCATGCAGTATTTCCCCTCAGGGGTTATTGTCACCACTGGACACAGACGGGTAAGGGATAGTGGATATGACCCGCTCACAAATGGAGAACGGGAAAGGGTGAGGGGAGACACAATTGGCGGAGAAATATTCTAAGAGCTGATGGTCTTATAGACTCTCAAACAGAGGATATAGTATTAAGTACACACCTATGTATAGGCATAAACATAACACACATATACTTAGATTTGTCCCACGGAACCATGTTACAACTAAGTCAGCACCAAATCCTATCGCTTGGGTATGGGCCCTATACCCAAACGTCTTATTGTTTACTTTATACAAGAAAGCAATGAACAGGAGATTTCAAACATACTATTCATGATTAAATTAAAGTAACCCCTGTCTGGGTTCCTGGGCGCGCATAGCTGATTCTGAATAGGTGCGATAATAGTATCTAAATAAATTTGTGGAATTAACCCTTTAAAACTAAGCAAAAGTCTCCTATGACCATTGTCTTCAACATAGGGGTAAAATATCCTGAGAGGTGTCCTAAGTTGTATACCTCAAACATCAAGAGTGTGCTGATATGTATGCAAGAGTAAAATCAAGAGCGGAAGTTGCAGAAAAGCCAGTATATGATTTACAGAGCTAACTAGATTTGGTAGGTTGTGTCAAGTGAGATTGAGTGGTTGATATGATTAAACTGGGGTCTATGTAGTTAAAGCCATCCTGTAGGATCTAGCCATTTTAAGATAATAAATGCTGAAAACTACACAACATATCTACATACAGTCATTAAATAAAACTTGAAAAGCATAACAATTACCACAAGTAAATAGCTTAGCTTCATCTCCACTAATATATTTATATATAGCACTTGGCCACTATATAGATTCATTAAGATATCTGTATATAATGTAATAGTGAGTAGCCTGCTAGTGAGATATAATATTGGAGATAGTCTGAAATGTTTGGAAGAACATTAGAGAGGAAACAAAGCAAATAACTAAACCAAATGTATGAAACAGGGTCACAAACACTTATTAATAATATAAAATTGCTAGACTATATCAAAGTAACAATAAAGCAGTCTTATACAACCAATGTCGGCTGTCCATTTACACATATACATCATCTGTCAAATTTTTAACCTAGGCGAGAGGTATGGCTATGGTACAGCTTACTAATATTACGAACCCTTTACCCCACACCAGATCGGAAGGCTGCATATAGTCTTTGAGCAATTGTGCTGAAACTCTGGACTGTAGCTGTATGGCTACACTGGTTAAGGCAATTAGGTAATGAAAAAAGTTCCTTCATCACTGTTAGGTATATACTTTTAGGCTGTGTGCCCAATAGGCTATCCAGCATACCACGATTCATAGCACACATATCAGTAATGTCCCACCGTAACTGAGGGATTTCCATAGAATGGTAAGTACCCAAATCTGTAGTGTCCCAGCCATACTGCAATATGCAATCAGTAGTGGTAAGTGCTGTTTGCGGCCACGTTTCATCCAGGCTAACGGCCAAACTGTCATTTAGCGACTCTATTGGTAACTTGTTTTCCGCTGTATATATAGCAGTAGCAGGCATCTGGGTCTCGTCAATCTCTTTATTCATATGGCTCATGCTGCGTGGCAAACATTGTGGCCCCAAAACACCACCCTCCGTACATTCTCTCTGTCCGAGATTTGACTGAGTGTATAGCTGGATATTGCAGAAGTCACTCATGTGAGATGCCGCGTGTAGAGACTTCTCAAATGCAGCATGATGTTGCGCCAGCATGAAGGCTAATTTTTCAATAACTTCACTGACTCTCATCTTGAAACCGTACTTTGAAACGATTCTAGAGCATGGAGAGTAACCTCCTCTGTAGCTATCGTGTGCGTCCTCTCTAGCTTAGGCTCCACCGTCACATACAGGGCAAACAAAAAATCACTTACGTTATGAGGTCAATAACGGCACATAAGTCATTCACAGAGCAGATTCCTATCTCTCTCCGGAGTAGCGTAGTAAAACATTTCAGTAGATTTGTAACTGTGTCAGCAGCTCAGCTCCCTGTAGAATATGATGGAGCGTGAAATCGCCATTTTGTGAAAGTAAGACTGCAGCAATCAGGGAGATCAATTTCAGGGTTTATGCTCAAAGTTACCAGAATATTCATTGCAGCATAGGGAGTCACACAATAGCATAATTTATGCTTCAATATTTGCGGTGAATATCTTCCATAAGATCTGTATATTATCAGTTAGCCAAAGGAGCTCCACAAAGTACGTCTTGTTGCTTTGGCGGCTGGCTCCGCCCCCCTGAAATGTCTTTTTTAAGATCCAAAATTTCTTTTTTTTTAAGCTCTGTTTAAAAGGACACTAAACCCATTTTTTTTCTTTCATGATTTAGATAGAGCATCCAATTTTAGCAACTTTCTAATTTACTCTTATTAACAATTTTTTCTTTGTTCTCTTGCTATCTTTATGTATAAAGCAAGAATGTGATGCATAGGAGACAGCCCCTTTTTGGAGGAGAACCTGGGTTATGCATGGTTATTAGTGATGTCGCGAAAATTTTCCGTTCGCGAACGGCGGACTAGAACTTCCGCAACTGTTCGCAAACGGGCGAACCGCCATTGACTTCAATAGGCAAGCGAATTTTAAAACCCACAGGGACTCTTTCTGGCCACAATAGTGATGGAAAAGTTGTTTCAAGGGGACTAACACCTGGACTGTGGCATGCCAGAGGGGGATCCATGGCAAAACTCCCACAGAAAATTACATAGTTGACGCAGAGTCTTGTTTTAATCCATAAAGGGCATAAATCACCTAACATTCCTAAATTGTTTGGAATAACGTGCTTTAAAACATCAGGTATGATGTTGTATCGATCAGGTAGTGTAAGGGTTACGCCCGCTTCACAGTGACAGACCAAACTCCCCGTTTAACGCACCGCAAACAACCGCAAACAGTCCATTTGCACAACCACGAGATAGATAGATTTGATAGATACAGTACATAGATACATAGATTAGATAGATAGATCAATAGATGCAATATACATTTGATAGATAGATAGATTTGATAGATAAATAGATAGATTTGATAGATATATTATTTCCCAGACAGAAAATTAGTAGACGTGCGGGCTGGGACCCATGGTAAGGTTCCCAGAGGCAGTTTTTCTTTGGAAAAAGATGCTTGGTCGGTCCTCCTACTTCAAATTTGGGGCACTGCGCGTGCAATCTACTGTGCCACCAGATATGAGTGGTGTGTTATTCTGATCAGTTTAATACCTGTTACTCCCCCTATCGGGGGAGGTGTATATGGCATGGATTTTAGGAACCGGGAGATGGAAAAAGATGCTTGGTCGGTCCTCCTACTTCAAATTTGGTGCACTGCGCGTGCAATTGTGGTCGGACTTTTAGCCAATGGCCATTTGGCCGACAGACATTTAGCCGAAACACAAGTGGCTGTCACAAAACAGTCCGGCCACAAGATAGATAGATTTGATAGATAGATACATAGATCAATAGATGCAATATACATTTGATAGATACAATAGATAGTTAGATAGATTTGATAGATAAATAGATAGATTTGATAGATATATAATTTCCCAGACACAGAATTACAAGACGTGTGGTCTGGGACCTATGGTAAGGTTACTTCCTTTTGCACAATCGAGTACAGGTTGGGGATTGCCTTTTGTGCAAAGAAATTTCGTCCGGGTACCTTCCACTGCGTTGTCCCCTATCAGGGGATGTGTATATGGCATGGATTTTAGGAACCGGGAGATGGAAAAAGATGCTTGGTCGGTCCTCCTACTTCAAATTTGGGGCACTGCGCGTGCAATCTAATGTGCCACCAGATAGGAGTGGTGTGTTAAGTAGTACTATTCCTATCAGTTTAATCCTGTTAAGTGTCTTTTTTTGGTTTTGTTTTTGAAGCCACAGTGCAGCACCAGAGGCCTGAAAAATTTGGCATGTACACATGCCTGAAAAATTAGGTATTGTTGCAGCCGCTGCTGTAGCAGCGGCCAGAAAAATTGATGTTTGTTTCCCTGGCAGAAAGTGCCCTAAAACATTGCGGCTTGAACCCTAGTTGGTGTCAACTTGCCCAATTTCAATGCCGCCACCAAATTACTTCCGTTGTCAGAAACCACTTTGCCATTCTCCAGTTGGTGCGGAGTCAGCCACTGATCCACCTCTGCGTTCAGGGCGGATAGGAGTGCTGGTCCGGTGTGACTCTCTGCTTTAAGGCAAGTCAACCCCAAGACGGCGTGACACTGCCGTATCCGGGATGTGGAATAGTACCTGCGGAGCTGGGGGGTGCCGTTGATGTGGAGCAAAATGCAGCAGCAGAAGATGACTCAGCCGAGGAGGTTATGGAAGAGGATGGAGTAGGAGGAGTAGAGGAGGTGGCAGCAGGCCTGCCTGCAAGTCGTGGCGGTGTCACCAACTCCTCCTCTGCAGAGCCACGCATTCCATGCTTGGCAGCGGTCAGCAGGTTTACCCAATGCGCAGTGTAGGTGATATACCTGCCCTGACCATGCTTTGCAGACCAGCTATCAGTGGTCATATGGACCCTTGCCCCAACACTTTGTGCCAGACATGCCATTACTTCCTTTCGCACAATCGAGTACAGGTTGGGGATTGCCTTTTGTGAAAAGAAATTTCGGCCGGGTACCTTCCACTGTTGTGTCCCAATAGCTACAGATTTTTTGAATTCCTCAGACTCCACCAGCTTGCATGGTAAAAGCTGGCGGGCTAAGAATTCAGACAAGCCAGCTGCCAGATGCCGGGCAAGGGGGTGACTTTGTGACATTGGCTTCTTACGCTCAAACATGTCCTTGACAGACACCTGACTGTGGGCAGATGAGCAGGCACTGCTCCAGAAGAGAGACGGAGTGGCGGATGGTTGAGAGGGGGCAAGGAGGACAGCAGTGGTTGACGTGGCTGAAGATGCTGGACCAGGAGGAGGATGGCGGCTTTGAGTTTGTGTGCTGCTTCTACTCATGTGTTGATCCCATAGGCGTTTGTGATGTGCGATCATGTGCCTTCGTAAAGCAGTTGTACCTAGGTGGGTGTTGCACTTCCCACGACTCAGTTTCTTTTGGCACAGGTTGCAAATGGCATCGCTGTTGTCAGAGGCAGACACACAAAAAAAATGCCACATTGCTGTGCTCTGCGATGACGGCATTCTGGTGGTGGCAACAGCATGCGTTGATTGGCGTGCTGTCTGGCTGACCCCGGGTGCCGATGCATGCTGTCTGACTGTGCCACTAGCTCCTTGCAACGACCTCCCCCTTCTTCCAACTCATCTCCTCCTCCTCTCTGTCTCCCCATCTGAACTTTCCCCCTGTTCTTCTTCTCTTCTAGCGGGCACCCACGTGACATCCACGGACGCATCATCATCATCAACCGCTTCACTTGTATCTGACAGATCAACAAAGGAAGCAGCAGCGGGTACAACATCATCATCATCACACCGTACGTCCATGTCTGTAATGCTGCCTGACTGAGACATATCACTGTAATCTACATCCTCTGTCAATGATGGTTGAGCATCACTCATTTCTTCCAACTGATGTTTAAAAAACTCCTCTGTCACATCAAGTGAAGCGGCTGTGGTGCTAGTGTTGGTGGTGGCGGCAAGCGGGCGAGTGATGGAAACTTGAGAGGTGCCCGAAGATAAGCTGGAGGAGGATGGTGCGTCAAGGTTCGGAGCGGAAGCTATAGAAGATTGGGTGTCCTGTGTTAAAAAGTCAACTATGTCCTCCTCAGAACTTTTCGAGTTCATGGGATGTGGCCTCTGAACACTGGGCATTATTCTATGGCCAAAGGGAATCACAGCACCACGACTGCACCCGCGGGGTGGCCTGCCTCTGCCTGTCATTTTTTTTAAATGTACACTTACACTACTATTAAACAAGATATGAGTGGTGGCACTGGGCAAGTAGGCACAGTATACGCTGTGAGCCGGACACAAAAAAGCAGACTGATGTTTGACAGTCCAAAAAGTTTTTATTTTTTTAAATGTACACTTACACTACTATTAAACAAGATATGAGTGGTGCCACTGGGCAAGTGGGCACAGTATACGCTGTTAGCCTGGCACACACCCTGGCAGGCAGGCAGGCAACTGCAATTAGATTACACAAGCAGACTGATGTTTCACAGTCAAAAAAGTTTTTGTAAAAAATTTTTACACTACTGTTACAACAGATATGAGTGGTGGCACTAGTTGGCAAGTGGGCTTGGCACACACGCTGGCAGGCAGGCAACTGCAATTAGATTACACTAGCAGACTGATGTTTCACAGTCAAAAAAGTTTTTTTTTTAAATTTACACTACTGTTACAACAGATATGAGTGGTGGCACTAGTTGGCAAGTGGGCCTGGCACACACGCTGGCAGGCAGGCAACTGCAATTAGATTACACTAGCAGACTGATTTTTCACAGTAAAAAAAGTTGTTGTTTTTTTAAATTTACACTACTGTTACAACAGATATGAGTGGTGGCACTGCAGGCAGGCAAATGCAATTAGATTACACTAGCAGACTGATGTTTCACAGTCAAAATTACACAGGCAAAAAAAAAAAAGATGTTCTAGCCCTAAAAAGGGCTTTTTGGGGTGCTGTCCTTACAGCAGAGATCAGATGAGTCCTTCAGGACTGTAGTGGATACTGAATACACTAGCCTAGCTATGAATTTCCCTATAAAATCAGCAGCAGCTACACTATCCCTCCTCTCACTAAAAATGCAGGATTAGAATGAATCTAAAATGGCTGCTGTCCAGGAGCTGGGAGGGAGTGTCTGCTGCTGATTGGCTGAAATGTTACTGCAGACTGTGAGATACAGGGTCAAAGTTTACTCAATGATGACGAATAGGGGCGGATCGAACATTGCATATGTTAAACACTGTTAAACACTTATAGATACAGATATACACACACTACATCATATATGGATATGGGTATCTGTGACTCATTGTATGGGTCCTGGGGTTGGCAAGCACATTAGCTGTCAGTCTAAGGCTGCCACTGTTCGTTACCCTGGTGTTGCACTGCTCATCGTACAAAACTGAAGGCATGCTAGTATTATCACCAGGGGTTAGAGGTCACCATTACCTGAGGTCCGAGGGTATACAGCCTTCTTACTCCTAGTTAACCCACACACCATTCATTTTCCACAAGGCATCTAACAGGTATATAACCCTGGGAGAGAAAAGCCAGCTGCTTCTGAATATGGGCCAAATAGAATTTAAAAGAAAAAAAATTAATGCATGGGACAAAGCGGGACAGATGGCTAGCAACCCGGGACAGCAGGACAGATCCCTAAAATCGGGACTGTCCCGCAAAAATCAGGACAGTTGGGAGGTATGCTATATAGCTGGCCTTAACTCTGTGAGAGAGATGCAGGCTAGCAGTGAGTTTTATATACAGTTTAAAGAAAGAATGCTGATATTAAACAGAACTTAAATAACAATTTGATACTAAATTAATTAGTACTGCTGGAGAGCAGTCCTGTTCTTGTTTCTCAGATGATATATAGAATAATATGATGTATACATAAGCAAAAATGATAGAAAGCCAGTATAGGAACAATTCTTATACAAAATCTTACATTACAAAGTACAGTTACAATCATAATAACACCATCTAATAAAAATTATTTTTTTTTAAAAATTCACAAAAAAGTTATGCAGCCCTTTGTCATTTTGCTGCAGGGATTAACTGCACTTTGCACTTTGCACTTTGCCCTTTGCTCAACCCTGCATCACATGTTAGTGAGAGCCAATCAGATGCTGACAGTTTCAGAGACTTCCTATGAGGAGAGTTTTAGTCAGAGCTGTTCAGGGTTGCTGTGTGTGTGTGTGTTTCTGCCTGAGATGATACAGACTATATCCAGGACCCTGCATCTTGTGATTGTGAACACTCAGCCTGATGTCCCAGTAAGAAGCAGCTACCTTTGGACTAGAGTGAGCTGTCATTTCAGACTGTAAGCACTTAAGTGGAATTAAAGCATCCAGGAACCTGCATGCTGTGAACACTCAACCTGATGCCACAGTAAGAAGCAGCTACATTGGGACTAGAGTAAGCTGTCACTTCAGACTGTCAGCACTTAAATGTAAAAGCAAGCAGAAGAGAAAGCAGCCAGAAGACCAGGCCTTTTCTAGAACACTCTACATGAGGATTCAGGTAGTGGAGCAGTTACAGTTATCCCTCACACTAAACAGATATCTGAAACTTACTAAGGGCCCCAACATGCACCACCACAAGGGACTTTATTTAGCAGTGTATTTTGGGGAAAAAGGTACGCTGCAAAGTGTGGGACTGTTATGTTATTTATATGTTGTTCTATATGCATTTAAATATATTCTGTGTTACTTTATTATCTGCTTGTTTTTATTATTGCATGCTGTGGGGAACTCATTGTCTCAGTGTTGTGGGTTCCCTGAGAATTGTTATCACTGAGTGGAGGCACTGTATGTTACATCAAGATGTCACAGACTCCCTACTCCAGCAGAGACTAAGGTCATTCCTGTGAAGCCACAGCGTCAAAGATGACCGCCCAACCTGTATCATTCTCACCGAAGATGGATAAGGAAGGGGTTACAGATGGAGGCAACGCTGAGATGAACTGGGACAGTAAGAAGTTTTTAACCAAGACCCCTGTTCCATCACCCAGAGATGTTAGAGAGTGGGCTAGAATAATGAGGGTTCCTCCCCAGAAGGTTGTGGCTGTGCAAACTCCTATTGGACTCAGCCGGAGGAAGTTTATAGATGCCCTAAAACTGATCCCTTGGTTGGAAAACCCTGCCATAGTGCAGGCTATGAAAACAATGAACTCATGGTGTGACCCTTGTTCAGGGGGACCAGGATATAAATTCAGAAAAGGGAACAACTAGAATCCCTATACCTGGAGCAGACCCTAAAGGGTGCCTGACAGTATACCCAGAAGGAGATTCTGACCACGAGGAGGACGATGATTCTGACCTGATATTTCAAAATAGTGACAGTGAGTCTGAAGATGACTTAAATGTAAATGAGTCTGAAGGCAGTTCTATAGTAAGTGAAATAAGGAGACTAAAGAATGATTCTCCTAAGCAAGAGATTTATTCTCCTATAACAAATGTACTTAAACAATTAGTGGAGGAACTGACCCAAGCTCAACATATTCACAATTACAAGAGATTGAAGATTTTCTCTGGGATTAACCCTACTCCTTTTGGATAAGAGTGCTTCAAACCCTGGAGAGACACTACTTTGCAGCTACTTAGAGAATGGGATTGCTCTGCAGATGTGAAATGACAAAGGCTCATAGAAGGTTTAAAAGGTCCACCCTTAGACCTGGTAAGGCACCATCAAATTATCCATCCTCAAGCTTCTGCATCAGAGCTCCTTCAAATTATAATGACTGCAATTGCAGAGGAAGAAGATGAGTTTGAGTTGAGAGAACGATATGCAAATACAATTCAAATAAAAGGTGAAAAACTGTCAGCCTATGTTATGAGAGTAGAACTCATAGTAGGAACATTAGTGGAGAAAGGGATCATTCCCGCATCTGAAATTGACACATAATGGTGCAAACAGCTCCTTAGAGGAACACTACCTAGAGACTCCTGTGCAGCCACCTTGGAGAATATTTTATGTATTAAAAAGGATCTATCTTTTGCTGAAGTAATGAAGGAAGGACTATAGAGAAGACATATTTTACTCGTGCATGGATAAGAGCTTCTGAGAAATCCTCTGCTCAGGACAGTTCCTAGAAAATCAAAGGTACAAAAGAGAAAAAAGAACCTCAACCCAGAAATTGTGAATCAATCAATTCAACTACACAGGGTGATAAACATAACAAACCTCTCAGATGTTTTAGATGTAATGGGTTTGGGCATGATGGATATTACCTTTTATTATACACTTTGTGGGAGTCTTACAACATAAACATTACTAACTAAGGGCTAGATTTAGAGTTTGGCGGCCAAAGGGGTGCGTTAGCTACGCATGCTTTTTTCCCACCGCACCTTTTAAATACCGCTGGTATTTAGAGTTCACAGAATGGCTGGGTTTTCAGTGCGTTAAGCTCCAAAAAGGGAGCGTAGAGCATAATTTAACGCCACTGCAACTCTAGATACCAGCGGTGCTTACGGACGCGGCCAGCTTCAAAAACGTGCTTGTGCGCGATTCCCCCATAGAAAACAATGGGGCCATTTGAGCTGAAAAAAACCTAACACCTGCAAAAAAGCAGCGTTCAGTTCTCAACGCAGCCCCATTGTTTTCTATGGGGAAACACTTCCTACGTCTGCACCTAACACCCTAACATGAACCCCGAGTCTAAACACCCCTAACCTTACACTTATTAACCCCTAATCTGCCGCCCCCCGCTATCGCTGACACCTCCATATTTTTTTTAACCCCTAATCTGCCGCTCCATAAACCGCCACTACCTACATTATCCCTATGTACCCCTAATCTGCTGCCCCTAACACCGCCGACCCCTATATTATATTTATTAACCCCTAATCTGCCCCCCTCAACGTTGCCTCCACCTGCCTACACTTATTAACCCCTAATCTGCCGAGCGGACCGCACCGCTACTATAATAAAGTTATTAACCCCTAATCCGCCTCACTCCCGCCTCAATAACCCTATAATAAATAGTATTAACCCCTAATCTGCCCTCCCTAACATCGCCGACACCTAACTTCAATTATTAACCCCTAATCTGCCGACCGAATCCAGCCGCTACTGTAATAAATGGATTAACCCCTAAAGCTAAGTCTAAACCTAACCCTAACACCCCCCTAAGTTAAATATAATTTAAATCTAACGAAATAAATTAACTCTTATTAAATAAATTATTCCTATTTAAAGCTAAATACTTACCTGTAAAATAAACCCTAATATAGCTACAATATAAATTATAATTATATTATAGCTATTTTAGGATTTATATTTATTTTACAGGTAACTTTGTATTTATTTTAACCAGGTACAATAGCTATTAAATAGTTAAGAACTATTTAATAGCTAAAATAGTTAAAATAATTACAAAATTACCTGTAAAATAAATCCTAACCTAAGTTACAATTAAACCTAACACTACACTATCAATAAATTAATTAAATAAAATACCTACAATTATCTACAATTAAACCTAACACTACACTATCAATAAATTAATTAAATACAATATTCCGATCAGCCAATAGATCAGCCAATAGAATGCGAGCTCAATCTGATTGGCTGATTGGATCAGCCAATCGGATTGAACTTGATTCTGATTGGCTGATTCCATCAGCCAATCAGAATTTTCCTACCTTAATTCCAATTGGCTGACAGAATCCTATCAGCCAATTGGAATTCGAGGGACGCCATCTTGGATGACGTCCCTTAAAGGAACCGTCATTCGTCGGGAAGTCGTCGGAAGAAAAAGATGTGTCTGCGGTGGAGGTCTTCAAGATGGAGCCGGTCCTCATCGGATGAAGATAGAAGATGCCGCTTGGAAGAAGATGGTTGCCGGTCCGGATCTACTCTTCTTCCCGGATAGGATGAAGACTTTGGACCCTCTTCTGGACTTCTTCAGCCGTTGGATGATGGATGTCTAGCCCCCGCTTGGGCTTGGATGAAGATTTCGGAGCCTGGAACGATCGGTGATACCTGGCATGGTGAAGACAAGGTAGGAAGATCTTCAGGGGCTTAGTGTTAGGTTTATTTAAGGGGGGTTTGGGTTAGATTAGGGGTATGTGGGCGGTGGGTTGTAATGTTGGGGGGGGTATTGTATGTTTTTTTTTACAGGCAAAAGAGCTGAATTCTTTGGGGCATGCTCCGCAAATGGCCCTTTTCAGGGCTGGTAAGGTAAAAGAGCTTTGAACTTTTGTAATTTAGAATAGGGTAGGGCATTTTTTTATTTTGGGGGTCTTTGTTATTTTATTAGGGGGCTTAGAGTAGGTGTAATTAGTTTAAAATTGTTGTAATATTTTTCTAATGTTTGTAAAAAAAAATTTATTTTTTGTAACTTAGTTCTTTTTTATTTTTTGTACTTTAGTTAGTTTATTTAATTGTATTTATTTGTAGATATTGTATTTAATTAATTTATTGATAGTGTAGTGTTAGGTTTAATTGTAGATAATTGTAGGTATTTTATTTAATTAATTTATTGCTAGTGTAGTGTTAGGTTTAATTGTAACTTAGGTTAGGATTTATTTTACAGGTAATTTTGTAATTATTTTAACTAGGTAGCTATTAAATAGTTATTAACGATTTAATAGCTATTGTACCTGGTTAAAATAATTACAAAGTTGCCTGTAAAATAAATATTAATCCTAAAATAGCTAAGATATAATTATAATTTATATTGTAGCTATATTAGAATTTATTTTACAGGTAAGTATTTAGATTTAAATAGGAATAATTTATTTAATAAGACTTAATTTATTTCGTTAGATAAAAATTATATTTAATTTAGGGGGGTGTTAGTGTTAGGGTTAGAATTAGCTTAAGGGGTTAAACAATTTATTAGAGTAGCGGTGAGCTCCGATCGACAGATTAGGGGTTAATACTTGAAGTTAGCTGTCGGCGATGTTAGGGAGGGCAGATTAGGGGTTAATACTATTTATTATAGGGTTATTGAGGCGGGAGTGAGGCGGATTAGGGGTTAATACATTTATTATACTAGCGGTGAGCTCCGGTCGGCAGATAAGGGGTTAATAATTGTAGGTAGCTGGCGGCGACGTTGTGGGGGGCAGATTAGGGGTTAATAAATATAATATAGGGGTCGGCGGTGTTAGGGGCAGCAGATTAGGGGTACATAGGGATAACGTAGTTGGCAGCGTTATACGGAGCGACAGATTAGGGGTTAAAAAATGTAAATATAGTGGTGGCGATGTGGGGGGACCTCGGTTTAGGGGTACATAGGTAGTTTATGGGTGTTAGTGTACTTTAGAGCACAGTAGTTAAGAGCTTTATGAACCGGCGTTAGCCCAGAAAGCTCTTAACTACTGACTTTTTTCTGCGGCTGGAGTTTTGTCGTTAGAGTTCTAATGCTCACTTCAGACACGACTCTAAATACCAGCGTTAGAAAGATCCCATTGAAAAGATAGGATACGCAATTGACGTAAGGGGATCTGCGGTATGGAAAAGTCACGACTGAAAAGTGAGCTTTAGACCCTTTAATGACTGGCTCCAAATACCAGAGGGCGGTAAAAACCAGCGTTAGGAGCCTCTAACGCTGGTTTTGACGGCTACCGCCCAACTCTAAATCTAGGCCTATGTGTTTTGTTTTGTTTTTTGTGTATGAATGGTGAGGAATGCGTTAAAGGTTTGTCTGTCTTAAATGTTCAGTAGGGCCCCTTAGCTTAGAGATGGCAATCTCAGTAATTCAGTTAGCACTTCCCTTATCAATGTAAATGGGAAACACATACATCCTGAGTCTAGCTCACCACTATATGTCAATTACACAAGGTACAAATATGGTATGGTAAAGTTCCGGTCATGTTCAGAATGTACATCATGAACTGATCTTGCGCTGATCAGGCCTTAGGTGATATATATCTAATTATGTTTATTGGTTTATAATCTATATGTTTGCAACGTCACTTATGCCTATTGGTTTGTGTATTATAAGTGTATATGACGTAAATTGTATTTACCCTCAGAGTCTGTAACAACCCTGTTATAGCATCTCCCTGTGCACTTGTAATAAACTATATTATTCACATTACAGCCTCCTGGTTCTTTCCAAGGTCAACTGAAAGACCCACAGTATTTGGTGCGTTGGCCGGGAATCCAACATCTCAGGAACAGCTGGAGACAGATGACCAGACCCAACTCCTACTCAACCAGGACCGGTCCTCATCTGAAAGGTAAGGCACCTTTTTAAAAGGCCTAATTGCTTGAGTAGTTGCTGGAAAAGGGAGTCTTAATCTGATAGCCCTGAGTGACGGATTCCTTAAGTAAGTCTGAATAATATAGTTATATGATTTTATGCATGCTGTAACATCTATGCAATTGTTGGTATAAAATAAAAACTCGTATGCCAGGAGGTGATTGGTCAACAGGCAAAGCGAGAGTAGGTATAGGTCTCCCGTATTAGCCGCACCCACAGGTTCTGCTAGCCGAAAGGCAGTGACCGGTTCCTGGTGGAAAGCAAGGGATACCTGAGAACCAAACCTGTACTGAAATAGTGACCTGACCAACCACCTAAGGGGATACAGAGTTAGCAAATTAGTGTACACGTGAATAGTTGAAGAGTCTGTGTGACACATGGTCTTAGTGACATAGTCTTAGTGACAGGTGGTCTAGACACATAAGTGACAGGTGGTCTAGACACATAGTCTGTGTGACATAGTCTGAGTGATATAGTCTGAGTGACAAGGTCTTAGTGACACGGGAACCTAGGTAAATTGGTTTAACAACACAGTATGTGATCAGCAAAGTCGACTGTAATGTACGCAGGGGCCCCTAAGGGAACACCTAGATATCAAATGCATCGTGCTATAGACCCATGAGTAAATAAATATTGCACTAAATGGAATAAGATAACTGATGAACCCTATAAATGGCCAATTGAAGGTACTTTTGACTTGACTATAATAGAAAAACTTAAAGAGGTATTAATTGGTAGAGGTAGAAAGGTTAACACTGAAGAATGGACAGCTTACTTAAAATGGCAGGCAGAAGCACATAAGAAACAGAGAGAATCAGTCATGAAGTCAAATGAGGATGTTAAAAATAGGCTCCAAAGCAAACTGAATGAAACTAATGAGAAACTAAGGACACTAGAATATTTAAATTCTTGTTCCACTGCATCTGCACCTTGTTCCACAATACCTTTACAAACTTGCAAAACACATAGTGACACATTACCTGTACCCCCACCCTACAACCTGTATCCACCCATAGATTATGTTATGGAGGATAATATTATATTATTATTATTTCCCCAAACTCACCCACAGTTGGAGGCTGCACCTGCCCTAGCCCCAAACCTACCACCAAATCTTACACCTGCAAGAACTCCTCAACCACCTACAGTTATTATTCCACCACCTCCCTTTCCTTTACCTGAATTACTGCAGACTCAAAAACACATACAAACACCTGTTGGGGGGAGCGGGGAAGATACAAATCAAATAGATAAGATTATAAGGGAAGCAGTAGATGAAGCTTTACGTGACAGTCACAGTTTGAGGTGTAGAATGCATGATGAAGACTCAACCCCTAGTAGATGCACTACTTACCCTTTAAGAGAAACAGGGCGAATAGCGGGTGATGGGAATCAGATTATTGTACACTCTCCCTGGAATATGCATGACCTGATGGTAATGAAACAAAATTTCCCTAAAATAAATGTAGACCCAGAGGCATATGCTGATGAATTGTTTAGTGTGTGTGCCAATTATAAACCCATACTAACTGACATTGACCAGATACTAAGAGCTACCGCTAACTCATCACAGATAATAAACTAAAGCAGGCATTTGACAATATAAGAAGGGGTAAACAGCCGGCGGCTGCTACTTGGGACAATGCTACTGAAGTAAGGGAATTTGAAACACTAGGGATAATTTACACTTACTTAAGGGATGCTATTGTGAGGGCTTTTCCTTCCCATATTGATTGGGCTAAAATTAATGTAATGAAACAGGGTGACAATGAGGGACCAGCAGAGTTTCTGGACAAGCTACTAAAAGCATTAAAGGCTTTTGGTGGGATAACTGATGTGTAGCAGAATGCAGTCCCACTAGTGGTGTCAGCTTTTGTAAAGGGATTAAAGCCAAATATATCTACTATGTTACAGAGTGCAAGCTTAGGCTGGCAGGCGAAGGGACTGAATGAAATCTTGGTAATAGCTGAACAGTGTGCAAGGAGTGTGACTGAAAAGGCTAGCAAAAGGAAGGAAGAGATTGAGCGCGTACAACTGGCTTTTTATTCGCAGACCAGGGAAGGGCAGACAGGTAAGGGAGGGAATCAGTATAAGGGGAACAGAAGATCAGGCAGTGTGAAAGAACAAATGAAGGAGGAAGATGGGGTCAGAAGGTGTTATGTGTGTGTGAAGCCAGGGCACCTTGCCAGGGATTGTCGCTCCAGGAGAAGTGAGGGAGAAGCACAGCAATATAGGTTTCCCTTTAAGGGTAATACGCATACAGATTGACTAGACAACGCAACATTAGTAACCCCCGCCATACCAGTTGACAGTGACGGCCCTTATGTGACTATGCAAATTGATGGACATGACACTGAGTTTCTAATTGGCACAGGTGCCACACGGTCCACTATATCCGCTAGTGACTCTTTTCATATACCTGTAGCCCCTAACAAAACAGTCCTAGTTAAAGGGGTGGGTAATCAGGCCATTAGACATAAGGTGTCACAACCCATGACCATTGCCTTAGGTCCTATTACTGACAGACATGCGTTCTTGCTAAGCCCCACCTGTCCTGTTAACTTACTGGGTAAGGACCTCCTTTGTAAATTAGGATGCACTATCCATTGCACTACAGATGGTGTGTACCTAGATGTCCCTGCTGACCATGAAGAGCAAGTTCAAAACATGCTCTCACTGCCCTTTGATGACATTGATATAGAAGTAAAAGCAGAGTGCTTAAACACTTCAATTGAAAAGGTGTTGGACACTTTACCTCCTTCTCTATGGGCCACAGATGAAGTCACAGTAGGTCTCATGAACACCCCCCCAGTCTTAGTACACCTTAAACCACATGCCCACCTACCTCGCATACCACAGTATAAATTACCTACAGAAGCAGAGGAAGGTATTAAACCAGTAATTGAGCAATTGTTACTTGAAGGTGTTCTAGTACCTACTACCAGCCCATGTAATACCCCCATACTTCCAGTTAAAAAACCTGGGTCCAGCCCACCACAATATCGGTTTGTACAGGATCTACGTGCAATAAATGCCATTGTAGAACCAACATACCCCATCGTCCCCAACCCTGCCACAATTTTGTCATCCTTACCCATTAATGCAACTCACTTCACCGTCATTGACCTTAGCTCTGCATTCTTTAGCATACTCCTTCATCCTCACAGTCAATACTTATTTGCATTTAGATTCCAAAATTGTCACCTGACTTGGTCCCGCCTTCCTCAAGGCTATGCGGAAAGCCCTGACATTTTTTTCTATGTGTTTGCAAAATTATTTAAAAGACATTCATTTTTCCCCAGGCACCACTTTAATTCAGTATGTCGATGATTTGCTGCTCGCTGCCCCCAGTGAACAGCAGTGCCAAACTGATAGTATACACCTACTCAAGGTATTAGCCAACAAAGGCCACAAAGTAAATAGAAATAAGCTCCAATTTTGCCAGGAGGAGGTTACCTACCTGGGACATCTTTTGTCCCATGGGCAGCGTTCCCTTACTCCAAAACGTATACACCCTATCCTCTTCTACCTCTTACCATGCACAGTCAAGGAGGTAAGGACCTTCTTGGGTATGGCAGGGTTCTGCCGTCAGTGGATCAAATTTTTCACACAAGGCCGCAGCTCTGCAGGACCTAGTAAAAGGTAACAGTAATTCTTTAGTTGTACACACTGATGCCACCATAGCATCCTTCAAGGACTTAAAGACTGCTCTTGGTACAGCCCCTGCTCTAGGCCTCCCTAATTACAAAGTCCCTTTCACATTATACTACCATGAACACATGGGCCATGCTGCTAGCGTGCTCACACAGAAACATGGAGACAACCTGCGTCCTGTCTCGTACTATAGTACCAAACTTGACCCTGTGGCACAGTCATATCCCCCGTGTATCAGAGCTATTGTTGCTGCAGCACTTGCAGTACAGTCAGCTCAGAACATTGTTTTAGGTCGCCCACTAACTGTACTTGTTCCCCATGCTGTACAGACACTCCTCACTAAACACAATACTCACATGACTGACGCTCGTACTACTAAGTATGAATGCATATTGATGGCCTCATACAAAGGTGCCCTCCCCTTAACCCTGCATCACTACTACAAGACTCACAGAATGCTGACACTGACCCACACGACTGTGATGCAGTTGTAGAACAAGCATCTAAAATTAGAATAGATTTACAAGAAACTCCTCTTGACAACCCCGACCACATTTTTTATGTAGACGGCTCATGCTATTGTCAGCCAGATGGTACTAAGGTTGCAGGTTATGCCATTGTCACTAATAATCGGATTATAGAAGAAGGACCATTGTCTCCTGCGTCTGCACAAGTTGCTGAATTAGTGGCACTTACTCGAGCCTGCATTCTTGCCAAAAATAGCTCAGCCACCATATACACTGACTCGCGATACGCTTTTGGGGTTGCCCATGATTTTGGTGCTATTTGGAAGGCCAGAGGCTTCCTGACCTCCAATGGCACCCCAATCAAAAATGCTAATTATGTACTTACCCTCATAGAGTCTCTACATTTACCCACACAACTGGCTATTGTAAAAGTCCCTGCACATACAAAGGGTACAGACACAGTCTCCAAGGGCAATGCCTTTGCTGACCACACCGCAAAACAAGCCGGGTCACAACCTTTTGTTAAAGAACCTTCACTCACCCATATTTTAGTTTCACACACCTGTAGTGATGAACCCCACATACCTATAGACTTACTTTCTTTTTACAAAAACATTTCCCCACAAGAAGCTGACTGGTGGACATCACAGGGAGCTACCTATGACTCACAGACAGGCACTTGGACAGGTCCAAATGGCAAACCCTGTTTGCCTTCTACCTTATTACCTTATTTCGTTCGCGTGGCACATGGCTTGTCCCACGTGAACGAAAGGGGGGTATACAGTGACATTTCTAATGACTGGTCGGCCCCAGGACTGCGGTCAGTGATAGAACATTATTGTACAAACTGCCATACCTGCATGCAATATAATCAATGGAAAGCTATGAAAGCAACAGATACCAGGTCACCACCCTGCCCAACAGGTCCCTTTGTAAATATACAAATGGATTTTATTGAGCTCCCCCAAAGCCAGCACTACAAATATGCACTAGTCATATTAGACACATTCTCTGGCTGGGTAGAGGCTTGCCCCGCAACACATGCAGACGCCATCACGGTAGCAAAGAAATTACTGTACAAATTCATTCCACGATATGGATTACCACATCACATATACTCTGACAGAGGTACACATTTCACAGGACAAATAACACAATTAGTGGCTAATACACTGGAAATTCAATACCACTTACACTGTGCACACCACCCCCAAAGTGCAGGTGCAGTGGAAAGAGTAAATGGTACAATTAAAAACAAACTAGCCAAAGTGTGCGAACAAACTAATTTAAAATGGCCACAGGCATTACCAATTGGGCTAATGTCAATAAGGAGTACTCCTGCCAGAAAACATGGACTATCTCCCCATGAAATACTCATGGGAAGACCCATGACTACGGCAAGCACTAAAACCTTACTGATTAAAGATCATGTAATTAGTGATGATACCATACAGGATTACTGTGTTAAACTCAACCAATTGTTTAAGTCTCTCCACTCACAGGTAAAGCTGTACAGCCAACGCCTAAAGACGAGAGAGCTCACTTCTTGGAACCTGGTGACTGGGTACTAGTAAAGAACTACTCCTGAAAGAACTGTTTACAGTCTAGGTGGAAAGGACCTTATCAAATCTTGCTGGTAAGAAATACTACAGTAAAAGTTGCTGAAGTTAACTCTTGGATACATGTCTCTCAGTGCAAATTAGCTGGAGGGTCAAAAGATCCATTTAAACCAACATACACTGAACCGAACACCCCTGATCATTAGAAGACCTATGTTTAACATCGTTGCTCCCAGGGACAGTGTGTGGGAAGAGTTGAGAGACATTGGGGTCATCCTGCTTGCTGGGGCAATAGTTGGACTCACTTTATTTTTTGCTAACTAATTTTATCCCTATTAGTATAAAAGATGCATTCACTTTATCTTGTATGCTTTGCCTCTCTTGTATTAGAAGCACAAATGTATGCTGTACATGATCAGAGTCACATAGAACAAACCTGGGAGACTGATAAAACTATATTAGATTATACACAATGGCATCTAAGCAAAAACACTTTTTTGTTAACTGCTAAGGAACTCGCTTTAAAGACTAAGGACAAGAAACACCCTGAGAATTGCTAGATTTGTGGGCACGCTCCCCATAGTACAAATGGCTTTCCATGGATGGGGATCGCACTCACGAATGTAACTTTTCTTAACTATAGCCAAATACATGGGGATGAATGGGTGCTTAAACTTGTTGACCACCAGACCAAACATGGAGGGGGAGGTCCTAGGTTGGTACTGTCATATGTACAAACAAAAGGGGGCATGTGTATAACTAGGACACGTTATGTGTCTGAAACTGCATTAATTGTTCATGGGAACCCAGTATATGTAGGGGGGTGGGGTTGAGGATTGTACTGATTATTCTGTAAGAGTAACTGTAAACTGTAGAGGGGAACTGGGGTCAAGTACCTGCCTTATGAGCACAACTTTAAATCCTGAGTGGAATGACACAAAAACACATATATGGTATCAGGGGTTAAACAACACAAGTGAATTTTCCCTAATACAGGAGGGTTTATATGATATATTCTTTGCCTTAATTTCTAGGCCTGTGAGTGAACAAAATAATAATTGTGAGAGATATACATTACCAAGAGGGGTTTATTGGATATGTGGTCAATATGCATATAGAAGTCTTCCCTGTCAATGGTACGGTACTTGCTATTTAGGAAATGTTATGCCAGCAATCAGACAGACTAATCAATTGGGGGAGGGAAGAATTAGAAATAGAAGAGATGCTCCACCTATAGAGTCTATAGATGTGCTTATCACTGATAGTGAAAAGGCAGGTGCATTTTTCTTACACTTCTATGGGTTTATGAGATTAGCTCAGAAACATAACGACCTAGCAACACTACTATACTGGGTTCTGAATCACACTACTGATAGTAACATTGAAAAGTTAAACCAGGAACAAATCCAAATCAGAATGGTTGCTTTGCAAAATCGTATGGCCTTAGATTTTATGTTAGCTGCAAAAGGGGGAACATGTGTGCTTATTGGTAGTCAATGTTGTGTATATATTAAGGACACTTCAGGTGAAGTTACTGCTAATATTGATGCTATAAGAGAAGTACAAAACAAACTCAGGTATCACCCTGGAGATAAGTGGAATACAAAGTGGTTTACTTCCTTATTTGGTGAGGGGCTCCTGCATTGGTTGCTCGTGATTGCTCTTGTGGTGGTTGCTGTCATGGTCATTGTCTGTCTGTGTAAATGTTTTGTTAACCAATAGTCCAGTATCTCCAGCACCCCTCTTCTGTTGCAACAGGAAATTGCACATACTTGTTCCAAAACTGATCCTGAACTTGCTAGTTATGTCACCCTGACAAAGTCATCCCGCAGAGGCCTGATGAAGACAATGCACAAAAAATGTACAGATGGTTTCCAGGAGCTTGCAAATGCAAGATAAAGAAATCACATTATCTTCATGGAGCAACTTCGTTTGGGAGCCATCGAGTATGGTGATGATGAATAAAAGCTTACTTGTTTGGTTGTCACTACTACCTCAATTTCCACTTACCTAATGACTCTATCTCAGCTACAACTACCTTTACTTGCTTACCTTTGGCTCCTGCCACCACCAATATACTCTTTGTGCATCTTCAATCCCTGCGCTCAATGCTGAGGTATCCTGCTATCAGCTTGAGAGGGGGACACACATGCTTAATAAAGACTGCCTTCGTTTTAGCTCTTGCTTGAACTCCACAGCTGCTCTACAACTAAGCCCCGGTTACACTCTGGAGAGTGGGCAACAGCCGTCAAGAGGTTCCTGTATTAACTTTAAGAATACTGTTATGAGCTGACCACCTGTGATGATGGATCTACCATCAAGAAGTATGCTACTGTGTAATAAAATAATTGCTTTGTTGTTTTGTTGTCCATATTCAAAGGTGTTTTCATAGGACAAAAGGGGGGACTGATTGATATTACCTTTTATTATACACTTTGCTGGAGTCTTACAACATGAACATTACTAAGTGTTTTGTTTTGTGTGTATGAATGGTGAGGAATGAGTTAAAGGTTTGTCTGTCTTAAATGTTCAGTAGGGCCCCTTAGCTTAGAGATAGCAATCTCAGTAATTTCAGTTAGCACTTCCCTTATCAATGTAAATGGGAAACACATACATCCTGAGTCTAGCTCACCACTATATGTCAGTTACACAAGGTACAAAAATATGGTATGGTAAAGTTCAGGTCATGTTCAGAATGTACATCATGAACTGATCACGCGCTGATCAGGCCTTAGGTGATATATTTCTAATTATGTTTATTGGTTTATAATCTATATGTTTGCAACTTATGCCTATGGGTTTGTGTATTATAAGTGTATATGACGTAAATTGTATTATATATACTGAGTGAGGAATGCCCTCCCTCAGAGTCTGTAACAACCCTGTTATAGCATCTCCCTGTGCACTTGTAATAAACTATATTATTCACCTTACACAGCCTCCTGGTTCTTTCCAATGTCAACTGAAAGACCCACAGGCATATAGCATCCCATTGTACACTTAAAGAAGATGTTCTTCAGGTTGAAACCTTTGTCACAGATCCCTTACCCAAAAGAAGAGTTTCTAGAAATTTTTTTTGACTCATTGGAAGAAGTGTCACATTAAGAGCCTGGAAACAGCTGCAAGTATCAGAGTTGGACCCAAGCCACTGGTATCACTTATGGTTGAGGGCATCCCAGCTTCTGCTTTGCTAGACACTGGATCCCAGGTGACCATTATCTTCAGATCATTTTATGATGCTCAATTATGTCACTTACCTATTGCCACAGCTATAGATGTCAGTTTATGGGGGCTAAGTTCACAAGCCTGTACAGTAGAAGGAGTAGTCAGAGTGCAGATTGTCATCCCACAACTGAACACTGGAAAGACTTGCTCCATGGATGTGGAGGCTCTGTTGTGCCCTACCCCTAAACAATCAAGTTTTTCCATTCTCCTGGGAACCAACACTAGTATGGTTTGAAACTTGTTTAGGGCCTACTTGCAAGAGGTAGGAGATGTATCCATTAATCAGATGGCTGAATTGAAGCCTGCCCTAAGACACAAATGACACAAATTATCTCAAGAATCACTGACCGGGCAGTTCCATTACTGGGGCCCCCAGCCTTCGACTTTATGACCTGGAGAAATGAAATCTGTTACAGGAGGGTATGATTAATTGTGCACAGATCTACTGTGTAGAATCTTTTCCTGAAGTGGACATTCAAAAGGGCTGGATGATTATACCTGAAGTCAAGGATTGGCAGAAAGGCACAACAGGCATTTTTGCAGTAACTGTCTGTAATCTGTCCGCAAGAGATGTCCATATTGATCATGGTCAAGAATTGGGAATCCTTCACCTCTTAGAGGAAATAACCCCTATTTCTGCCCTTCCTATAGATCCAGCAGTCAACTTCTCAGGAGAATTGGAGTTTAATTTTGAAGACTCAAGCTTACCATTTGAATGGAAAGAGAGACTTCTTAAAGCTCTAAAAACCAGAAGAGGAGTTTTCTCAACTAGAGACATGGATGTAGGGTGTTGCAAGAGTGCACAACACACCACAAGGTTGACGCAATCTGCTCCATTTCGTCTCGACGTATAGCACCACGAGATGTGAAGGATGTGAGAAACATCTTGCAAGAAATGGAAGACACTGGCATTATCAAAGAAGTCACTGTACTTCTCCCATTGTAGTGGTGAGGAAAAGGAATGGCTCTGTTCGATTGTGTATAGACTATCGTACTTTAAATAAAAAAACAATTCCTGACAGTATACACTGCCCCGAATAGAAGATCTACTGAATGCTCTATCTGGTAGCGCAAATGGTTTAGTGTATTGGATCTCCACTCTGGATATTATCAAGTTCCCATGAAAAAAGAAGACCAAGAGAAAACAGCATTCATCTGCCCTTTGGGTTTCTACCAGTTTACCCGTATGCCACAAGGGGTTACCGGGGGCCCCAGCAAACTTCCAGAGATTAATGGAAAAGACCCTTGGGTACCTTAGTCCAAGAGAGTGCCTTGTTTATCTGGATGATATAATAATTTTTGGAAGAACCCCTGAAGAACATGAATATCGGTTGCTGAGGGTGTTAGATCGATTGCAAGCTGAAGGTCTGAAGTTATCCTTTGACAAATGCAAATTTGCAAGAAGCTCAGTGACTTATGTTGGACATATAGTTTCTGCAGAAGGTGTGGCCACAGACCCAGCAAAAATAGAAGCAGTGGTAAATTGGCCAAGATCAAAGAATATTGAAGAGCTACGTTCATTCCTGGGGTTCTGCAGTTACTACCGCTGTTTTGAAGAAGGTTATTCCAAGATAGCCAGAAGTCTTCACAATCTTCTGAAATTGGAGCCTGGAGAGAATGCCAAGCAGAAGAGCCTGCATTCCAAGAACCCCATAGGAGATAAGTGGATTAATTCCTGTGAAAAGGTTTTTCAGCTACTTAAAAGTAAGATGACTGAAGCTCCTGTACTGGCATATGCAGATCTTGAGAAACCATTTGTGCTTCATGTAGATGCCAGCATGAAAGGGCTTGGAGGAGTTCTCCACCAGGCACATCCTGAGGGGCTGAGGCCTGTTGCCTACATTAGTCGGAGCTTGTCTAAAGCTGAAAAGAATTACCCAGTGCATAAACTAGAATTTCTGGCATTGAAGTGGGCTATTGTAGATAAACTACATGATTAAATGTACGGTGCAGAATTTGAGGTGAGGACCGATAACAATCCCCTCATCTATATCTTGACCAGAGCTAAACTAGATGCCACTGGACATCGCTGGCTTGCAGCTTTGTCCAACTATAGCTTCTCATTGAAATACAAGCCTGGATCTACTAATGTGGGAGATGATGCTTTATCTCGGAGACCTGAACTTCCTCCAGAGACAGATAAAGAAGATTGGATTGAAATTCCTGGCCCTGGAGTAAGGGCATTGTGGCAGACCTCAATCACTGAAGATGGGTGGGTTAACTTTTCTTAATTGAGATGCATCGACTCACTCATTTGTAGTGCTGAGGCAGTTCCAGAGGCTATGTGTTACCCAGTTAACCTGCCCCAGTGGACAAGCATCAGTAATGAGGATAAACAACAAACTCAAGCTCAAGACCCCTATTAAAAGCTGCTAAGAATGGGTGCCAACAATACATGAACATGTGCGATTCGTTTCGGATTTATTCGGAAATTCTGTAAATTCGGAGATTCGGATCGATTCGAATTTCCGAATTAAAATACTTCCGAATCTACCGAATCAATCCGAAATAGCTGCCGTATCTCCGAATAAATTCGAATTAGCTCTGTAAAATTCGGCATTCCCCCATAGGAAACAATGGGGCAGTTTTGTCTGAAAAAAAACCTAACACCGCAGCCCCATTGTTTCCTATGGGGAAATACTAAGTTTGCACCTAACACCCTAACATGTACCCCAAGTCTCTAAACACCCCTAATCTAACACTTATTAACCCCTAATCTGCCGCCCCAGCTATCGCTGACACCTGCATTATCTTATTAACCCCTAATCTGCCGACCGGATATCGCTGCCACTATAATAAATGTATTAACCCCTAAACCGCCGCACTCCCGCCTCGCAAACACTATAATAAATTTCATTTACCCCTAATCTGCCCCCCCCAATGTCGCCGCAATCTAACTACAAGTATTAACCCCTAATCTGTGGACCGGACATCGCCGCCACCTACATTATAGCTATTAACCCCTAATCTGCTGTCCCTAACATCGCCGACCCCTACATTATAGTTATTAACCACTAATCTGCCCCCCCCAACACCCCCGCAATCTAACTACAAGTATTAACCCCTAATCTGCCGACCGGACATTGCCGCCACCAACATTATAGCTATTAACCCCTAATCTGCTGTCCCTAACATCGCCGACCCCTACATTATAGTTATTAACCCCTAATCTGCCCCCCCCAACGTCGCCGCAATCTAATTACAAGTATTAACCCCTAATCTGCCGACCTGACATCGCCGCCACCTACATTATAGCTATTAACCCCTAATCTGCTGTCCCTAACATCGCCAACCCCTACATTATAGTTATTAACCCATAATCTGCCCCCCCCCAACGTCGCTGCAATCTAACTACAAGTATTAACCCCTAATCTGCTGACCGGACATCGCCGCCACCTACATTATAGCTATTAACCCATAATCTGCTGTCCCTAACATCACTAACCCCTACATTATAGTTATTAACCCCTAATCTGCCCCCCCAACGTCGCCGCAATTTAACTACAAGTATTAACCCCTAATCTGCCGACCGGACATCGCCGTCACCTACATTATAGCTATTAACCCCTAATCTGCTGTCCCTAACATCGCCGACCCCTACATTATAGTTATTAACCCCTAATCTGCCCCCCCACGTCGCTGCAATCTAACTACAAGTATTAACCCCTAATCTGCCGACCGGACACCGCCGCCACCTACATTATAGCTATTAACCCCTAATCTGCTGTCCCTAACATCGCTGACCCCTACATTATAGTTATTAACCCCTAATCTGCCCCCCCCAACGTCGCCGCAATCTAACTACAAGTATTAACCCCTAATCTGCCGACCGGACATTGCCGCCACTATAATAAATGTATTAACCCCTAAACCGCCACACTCCCGCCTCGCAAACACTATAATAAATTTTATTAACCCCTAATCTGCCCTCCCTAACATCGCCGCCACCTACCTACAATTATTAACCCCTAATCACCCGCCCCCAACGTCGCCGCTACTATAGTAAAGTTATTAACCCCTAAACCTAAGTCTAACCCTAACCCTAACACCCCCTAACTTAAATATAATTTAAATAAAACGAAATAAAATTACTATAATTAAATAAATTAATCCTATTTAAAACTAAATACTTACCTATAAAATAAACCCTAATATAGCTACACTATAAACTAATAGTTACATTGTAGCTAGCTTAGGGTTTATTTTTATTTTACAGGCAACTTTGTATTTATTTTAACTAGGTACAATAGTTATTAAATAGTTAATAACTATTTAATAACTACCTAGCTAAAATAAATACAAATTTACCTGTAAAATAAAACCTAACCTAAGTTACAATTACACCTAACACTACACTATCATTAAATTACTTAAATAAATGAATCCTATTTAAAACTAAATACTTGCCTATAAAATAAACCCTCATATAGCTACAATATAAATAATAATTACATTGTAGCTATCTTAGGATTTATATTTATTTTACAGGCTACTTTGTATTTATTTTAACTAGGTACAATAGCTATTAAATAGTTATTGACTATTTAATAGCTACCTAGTTAAAATAATTACAAAATTACCTGTAAAATAAATCCTAACCTAAGTTATAATTAAACCTAACACTACACTATCATTAAATAAATTAAATAAATTAACTACAAGTACCTACAATTATCTACAATTAAATAAACTAAACTAAAGTACAAAAAAACCCCCACTAAATTACAAAAAAACCAAACACTAAATTACAAAAAAAAAAAAAATATTACAAGAATTTTAAACTAATTACACCTAATCTAAGCCCCCTAATAAAATAACAAAGCCCCCCAAAATAAAAAAAATACCCTACCCTATACTAAATTACAAAAGTTAACAGCTCTATTACCTTACCAGCCCTTAAAAGGGCCTTTTGTGTGGCATGCCCCAAAGAAAATAGCTCTTTTGCCTGTAAAAAAAAAACACAATACCACCCCCCAACATTACAACCCACCACCCACATACCCCTACTCTAACCCAAACCCTCCTTAAATAAACCTAACACTACCCCCCTGAAGATCTCCCTAACTTGAGTCGTGTTCACCCAGCCGGGCCGAAGTCTTCATCTGATGGGACAGAAGAGGACATCCAGACTGGCAATTTTAAACTAATTACACCTAATCTAAGCCCCCAAATAAAATAACAAACCCCCCAAAATAACAAAATGCCCTACCCTATACTAAATTACAAAAGTTAACAGCTCTATTACCTTACCAGCCCTTAAAAGGGCCTTTTGCGGGGCATGTCCCAAAGAAAACAGCTCTTTTGCCTGTAAAAAAAAAACACAATACCACCCCCCAACATTACAACCCACCACCCACATACCCCTACTCTAACCCAAACCCCCCTTAAATAAACCTAACACTACCCCCCTGAAGATCTCCCTACCTTGAGTCATGTTCACCCAGCCGGGCCGAAGTCTTCATCCGATGGGGCAGAAGAGGACATCCAGACCGGCAAAAGTCTTCATCCAAGCGGGGCAAGAAGAGGTCTTCCATCCATCAGAAAAGTACCAAAAAACAAACAAACACTAAATTACCAAAAATAATAAAATATTACAAGAATTTTAAACTAATTACACCTAATCTAAGCCCCTACTAGCTATTAATATAGCTACAATATAACTAATAGTTACATTGTAGCTATTTTAGGATTTATATTTTTTTTACAGGCAACTTTGTATTTATTTTAACTAGGTACAATAGTTATTAAATAGTTAATAACTATTTAATAACTACCTAGCTAAAATAAATACAAATTTACCTGTAAAATAAATCCTAACCTAAGTTACAATTACACCTAATACTACACTATCATTAAATTAATTAAATAAATGAATCCTGTTTAAAACTAAATATTTACCTGTAAAATAAACCCTAATATAGCTACAATATAAATAATAGTTACATTGTAGCTATTTTAGGATTTATATTTATTTTACAGGCAACTTTGTATTTATTTTAACTAGGTACAATAGCTATTAAATAGTTATTGACTATTTAATAGCTACCTAGTTAAAATAATTACAAAATTACCTGTAAAATAAATCCTAACCTAAATTACAATTAAACCTAAAACTACACTATCATTAAAGAAATTAAATAAATTAACTACAAGTACCTACAATTAAATAAACTAAACTAAAGTACAAAACCCCCCCACTAAATTACAAAAAATAAAATAAAAATTGAGCTTGAATCTGATTGGCTGATTGAATCAGCCAATCAGATTTTTCCTACCTTAATTCCGATTGGCTGATAGAATCCTATCAGCCAATCGGAATTCAAGGGACGCCATCTTGGATGACGTCACTTAAAGGAACAGTCATTTAGTCGTCAGATCAAGAAAGAAGAGGATGCTCCCTGTCGGATGTCTTCAGGATGCTGCCTCTCTGCTCCGGATGGATGAAGATAGAAGATGCCGCCTGGATGAAGACTTCTGATGGATGGAAGACCTCTTCTTGCCCCGCTTGGATGAAGACTTCTGCCGGTCTGGATGTCCTCTTCTGCCTCATCAGATGAAGACTTCGGCCCGGCTGGGGGAACACGACTCAAGGTAGGGAGATCTTCAAGGGGGTAGTGTTAGGTTTATTTAAGGGGGGTTTGGGTTAGAGTAGGGGTATGTGGGTGGTGGGTTGTAATGTGGGGGGGGGGTATTGTGTTTTTTTTTTTACAGGCAAAAGAGCTGTTTTCTTTGGGGCATGCCCCGCAAAAGGCCCTTTTAAGGGCTGGTAAGGTAATAGAGCTGTTAACCTTTGTAATTTAGTATAGAGTAGGGCATTTTTTTATTTTGGGGGGCTTTGTTATTTTATTAGGGGGCTTAGATTAGGTGTAATTAGTTTAAAATTCTTGTAATATTTTTTTATTTTTTGTAATTTAGTGTTTTTTTTGTACTTTAGTTTAGTTTATTTAATTGTATTTAATTGTAGGTACTTTTAGTTAATTTATTTAATTTATTTAATGGTAGTGTTAGGTTTAATTGTAACTTAGGTTAGGATTTATTTTACAGGTAATTTTGTAATTATTTTAACTAGGTAGCTATTAAACAGTAAATAACTATTTAATAGCTATTTTACCCAGTTAAAATAAATACAAAGTTGCCTGTAAAATAAATATAAATCCTAAAATAGCTACAATGTAAATATTAGTTATATTGTAGCTATATTAGGGTTTATTTTACAGGTAAGTATTTAGTTTTAAATAGGATTCATTTATTTAATTAATTTAATGATAGTATAGTGTTAGGTGTAATTGTAACTTAGGTTAGGATTTATTTTACAGGTAAATTTGTATTTATTTTAGCTAGGTAGTTTTTTTTTTTTTTATTAGACTTTATTTATTCTCACTCAAAAATCATGTACAATAATCATCAAATAAGGAAGTCCACAGCATAATAACAGAAAAAAAAGAGACACATACATAACTTTTGGTGCATATCTTGCAACAATAACATAAAACATATTTGTCTATATGTCAAAAATTATAACCTTATGATATAATTATGCATGCTACATGACCTTCCGCAATAGGAGTTGAGATATTTTCTAATTAATAAAACAAATATAACAAAACAACATAGAACAAGACAAACATAACGAAACTAAACCAAACAAAAAAAACAAAACAAAAAAAAACAAAAAAAGGAAAAGGGGGGGGGGATTTTTCCTCTTGCACAGCGGCCTTTTGTAAAAAGATTCAAATATTATATGTGTCTGGATCTCTTTAAGAAATGCCCCCATAGAGGGCGCTTCTTGGGCCAGCCAATTTTTGATAATAAGAAATCTTGCTATTAATATAGAGATTTTAACCACATATTGACAATGCACTGCCAAATCCTTAGATAATTCTAAGAAAAATATCTGCTCTGGAGATATTTGCCATGGTTCTTTAAATATCTGGGTAAACCAATACTGGATTTTTTGCCATAACTGAAATATTTTAGGACAATGCCAGAAGACATGTAATGTATCCGCATTAGGATACCGGCAGCGATTGCAGACAAAGACCTGTTTGGGAAAAAAACGTGACATCTTAAAAGGTGTCAGATAATAATTATTAACAAGTTTAAAATGTGACTCTTTCCAACTTGTAGGGATAACACATTTGTCCAAGGCAGTGATTTTTAACCTTTTTTTTGCTGTGGCACACTTTTTTACATTAAAAAATCCTGTGGCACACCACCATCCCAAAATGTTTAAAAAATCACACATTGTAGCCTAATACAGCATATATATATATACACATACACACAAACACACACAAACTGTATGTATTGTGCTGTTATGCCATGCCTCCTACAAACTACCCCTGCACTGGGAGTAAAAAACAAGCAAAGTTTAAAAAATATGTCACACTGTTGTCAGTCTGCCGTGGCACAACTGAGGATCTCTCACGGCACACTAATGTTCCATGGCACACTGGTTGAAAAACACTGGTCCAAGGAATCAAAACTCTGCTTAATGGTATCCGCCTCACACCTAGGTAATATTTTTATCCAACTATTGCATAGATTCTCTAACACAGGCAAGCTTTGTTTAGCCAACAACAGATCATATAATAAAGAGATAGATGTATTACCATTCCTAAATTTATTAATACAAATGCTAAGGTCTGCCCATTTATCCATCGCGTCCACAGAGAAACTCTGTTTATAGTAAAAATTAGACAACTGGAGATATGCAAAATCATTATTCATATCCAAGCCAAATTGATTAAAGAGGACCTCTCGCTGGAGCATTCCCATGTTTTCATTAAGTGCTTGTATTACATTAATAAGCCCTTTCTCTTCCCATAATCTAAACATTTTATATTGACTGCCTGGTCTGAAGTCTGGATTCCCAATTATGGGTAGGAATTTCGAAAAATGTGGTTCAATTTGCATAATATTACAAAGCCTTTGCCAAGCTACAACAATATTTTTAATTGTAATCATTGATCTAATCTTAGGTGTAAGTAACTTTAAGGTACAATGTAACAAAGCTTTTAAAGCAAAAGGTTGTATAAGAAAACTTTCTATATCAATAGTTGCAAAATTATTAGAATCTATAATCCAATCTAGCGCTATTTTAGCTAAAGTAGCCAAGTTATAGAATCGGAGATTGGGAAGTGCTAAGCCTGCTGCGTTGCGCTTCTGCATTTGTTTATTTAAAGAGATACGAGGTTTTTTTCCTCCCCATATAAACCTGGATACAGATCTTTGAAAACACTGTATATCTCTATTGGTAAGCAACAGAGGTAGATTCTGTAATGAATATAAAATACGTGGTAGGATAATTGATTTGATTAAATTGATTCGAGCGGAGATAGATAGCGGAAAAGCGGCCCAGAGCTCAAGATCTTTCTTTGCCTTCTCTAGAATTGGACGAAAATTTAAATTATACCATTTTTGTGGATTTTTATGCAACATAATGCCTAAATATCTAAAGGATTCTACTATTTTGAAAGGATGAGATTGACAGCTTGCCTTTAATTTATTTACCCACAAAAGTTCACTTTTTTCAAAATTTATTTTATAGCCTGAGATAGAACTAAATTCAGCTAACATGAATTGGATTAGCGGCATAGTTTGTGGGGTATTCTCACAAACTAATAATAAGTCATCCGCATACAATAATACTTTCATCGTATGAGAACCAAAAGAGACCCACGATGGGGCGTGTCCAAGCAGCGATCCTGAACGGTCGCATCTCCAGAAGCTCTAGCTGAATCACTAAATATCCGCCGATTTTTGGTGAAAAATTCACAGCAAAGACAACCATATTGAACAAGACAATACACATCTCCACTGTGAGAACTTTATTTCAATTGATCGAGCTGTGTTGGTGAAGTTAGAACTCAGGATCGGACATTAAAAGACCTGGGGCGGCGGCTCATATCAGGTAGCGCTTTCCCCCTCGGTTTTACCGAGGTATTTAACCTAAACTGAGTACGGCAAGGGACTATACAGTCACCAGTATAAAACCTAGATTGGAGGGAACAATAGGGGAAAATGATGGCCCACAGTACATTTGACCTACAAGAAAGTTCCGATCGCCATCTTGAAAAGATTGAGAGCTTGATGCGCTCTCTAATGGACAGGGCCCCATACAACAACCTGATCCGGTTCTTCAGCCCTACACACATATATATGACTGCAGCACCTAATTCAGAAGAAGCAGCTAATATCACAGATGATACCACTCAAGCATACACGGATGAGACACTTACTCACTCAACCCCTGACACCATGCAGACCAAGCAAGGAAGCGGCACTAGAGAATCTAACATACATACTGAAAAAATGCTGCCACTTCAGGCCAGATCAGAGGAGGACAAGACTGGCCGCATGGATCCGGATGAAGTACCAAATAGGCAATACCATGTGCCGCTACAGGGCTCGGTGTTCGGATGGAAAGGCGATGCGCAGGATAATGAGCCTAATTCACCGGATCGGATTGACAGAGGTGGAGCGGCCGTGCCCGGGGGCTTCTACCACGCAGCCAAACAAACTGAGGCCCATCTGACCCTGGCCATCCCGACTAAAGCTGAGCATCTGACCAAGAGCCATACCGCAACAGAATGCTGGTTCACGGCTGTGAGAAACTCAACTTGGGACACAGACTTGAAATTCTTTTGTAGCCCTACAACCACAAGGTACAATGTTCCTAGGTCGCACTCCTGGATGGTTGTTGAGGGCTCATTTTTCTCAGGCTGTGATTTCTTTTCTGACTCTGGGGTTTGCAACGAAGTGCGGTGGAACCGCAATGAAAATACTCCCTATGCCTATTTTGATATGTCGGGCCCGGACAATACATGAATATCTGACATGCATCTCAAGGGTACCGGCCTTTTCTTAAGAAAGTTTTCTATGTTTGTAATTTATGGGAAAATGGCCGGTCCATGTGCTGTGTAGTGTTGTTCGTAATGTATGTAGTAGATTAGATTTCACTGTTATAACGTTTAAAATTTTTATGTACTCTCTAATATATAGACATGTAGAAGAAGCCTTAGCATGGTGTGTACACACAGACACTACTCCTACACCTTCTGGGATACCGCTGTCTGCGGCCGGGACAGCAACCTAGTACTAACATGCTGTTAGACACCCCAGAGGATAGTGTCGGTGGGTCGCACTTTATGACATTGAACAAACAGGCTGGGTTGTCTTTACACAAGCTATAAACATAAACTGTAAGTAGACACTTTACCAAACCCCATAGATAATCACTTAATATTATAATGAAAGCGCTTACTGCATCTTACACGAAGAAGAAACAACTTACCCATACTTAGCCAAGGCCCCCTGATTCTCTTTATGCTCAATCAAGGCGCAAATCCCATATTACTTTATCCACATAGGAATTATATGTATTTACTTTAAAAGTATAATTGTACAGCGCTCCATTACATAGGCTGGTTACATACCATATACATACTAATCTTTATTTGGTTGAGCACTACTAGGATACCACACCATTTGCATGACAACATACTAGTAGATCGCCAGACTGCTATATGTACACCCTATCAGGCTCAATTATAAGCGCTCCACAGCGTCAGTCCCAGGCGGTAACAGATTTACTCTTATATCTATCAACAACACACCCTTAGTTGATATCGCTGTTTGATAGAAACCACATTGACTACCCCTTATGTGCCCAACCACTGTCTACTTGTATTAATAGCTGGCTGTACTGCTGAATTGTCACCAACATATAGTAACTTGTTTTCTTTGTCGTGCTCAGCTGTGGTCTTTGCTCCCGACGATAGGGAACAAACTTTGTTCTGTTATTTTTATTCTAGATTATAACCCACTATAACAATATAGGTCTCTGCGAGGCCTACATAAGAAAATAATGAGAAAATAGAGGACTGTATTTTGATTTTTTATAATTGAGTTTTTCAGGTATGAAGCAAATATTTGATTCAACATTTATGCTTTTATGGTCTTTATAATATGTATTTACAATTGAGTTTACCAAATATGATGCAAATATTTGATGTAACACTTATGCTCCCATGTTCTATATAACATGTATCTGTCATTTTGTCCTCAATAAAAAGTTAAAAAAAGAAAAAAAAAAAAAAAAGAGACCCATGATAAATTATCCCTCAACCAGATTGCAAGTGGTTCAAGTGCCATGTTAAATAGGAGAGGGGATAATGAGCATCCCTGCCTAGTACCCCTTTCAAGCGTTAATTTTGGGGACTGAGTACCATTAATTATTAGATAAGATATCGGGGAATCATATATTTTACGAACAAAGAGCATAAATTGATCCTTTAAGCCAAATTTTTCCATAGCCTGAAATAAATAGCACCAGATGATCGAATCGAACGCTTTTTCTGCGTCAAGCGTGAGTAACGCGAGATCGGTAGACCTCTTACTTAATTTACTCTTTTCCATATTCCATAAATAATCTAGTAGTAAAGTAACCTTACGAATATTTTTGGATGAATTCCTAGCAATCATAAATCCCGTCTGATCGGAATGTATAATATATTCTAGCCCTTTAGCTAGCCTAGTCGCAATAATAGAAGTTAAAATCTTGTAATCGCTATTCAGTACCGAAATCGGTCTATAAGAGGCCAGATTTTCCGCATCTTTATTTTTCTTCAAGATTAAAGAAATATTAGCCGCCGCAAAATATTTAGACATAGGATTATTAGAGCAGAAATAGTCATTATATAATTTTTCCAACACAATTTTAATTTCATCTGCTAAAATTTTATAATATTCTGCGGGTAAGAAATCCGGGCCCGGCGCTTTGTTCTTTTTCATTTTTTCTATTGCTTTGAGAATTTCTTCGCCTGATATCGACGCATTTAAAATTTTAAGATATTCAGGCGGGATTATAGGCACTTTTATTTTTGTCCAGAATTTTTCTAGATTATCCATATTGATATTAACCTTGTTATAAATTTTCTTATAAAATGCATGAAAAGCTTGACTTATGTTTTCCGTATCTACATGTCTATTTACTTCTGTTTTGATTGCGGGTATAAAATTCCCGCTCTTTCTATTCTTAACTAACCTAGCTAAATGTTTAGCTGAACAGCCAAATGAACCTTTAAATTGAATATTAAGTTTTGCCTCCTCCCGATAAGATTTTTGCTTTAACATAATATCACGGTCTTTTCTGGCTGCACAATATATTTCCCAATTTTCTTTGGATCTCTCATTACAAAATTTTCTGTAAGCGTTCCTTATCCTATTAGCAGTTTGGATTTCACTTGCTCTGTTTTTTTTATTCCAGGCGTGTAAATACGCCTTGATTTCCCCTCTTAACACGGCTTTAGAAGCCTCCCAAAAAGTCTCAATTTTATTAAAGCTAGCAATATTAAAGGAAACGTAGTCTTTCCATTTCTGCTTCAGCCAGAGAGTAAATCTAGGATTATTTACCCAGAAACGTGGGAAGACAAAATTTTGAGAGCCATTTTTTGTTCTTGTCAGGGCAGAGAATGTTAAAGAAATAATGGCATGATCAGATATTTCTATGTGATTTATCCGTGGAATTATATTCATGATAGAAAGTGCTTCTGAAACAAATAAAAAGTCAATCCGGGAAAATGTTTTATGGGACTTGGATTCGCAAGAATAGACCTTAGCATCTGGATTATTAATCCTCCAAATATCAAACATCTTAAGTTTAGAAAGAAAAGATTTAAAAGTTTTTGCAATCCTATTATAATCATACAACTTTTTCTTTGATAATCTATCCAACTCCGGGACTGGAGACATGTTAAAGTCACCTCCGATTATGAGATTCTGACCCTTAAAAGGATATAATTTTACTTTTAGTTTTTCCCAGAATAAAGGGCTATGTATATTAGGACCGTAGAGATTGCATAGTACAAGGCGAACACCATTAATTAACACTTGAGCAATAATGTATCTAGCTTCCGTATCCAATTCTGTATTAATAACTTTAACATCTAAATCTTTATGAAATAAAATTGCTACTCCAGCTTTTCTATTTCTAACAGGTGTAGCTATTAGATCTCCTACCCACTTCATCTTGAGTTTAGGTAATTCTACTTCAGAAAGATGTAGTTCTTGCAGAAATACCACATCCGGTTTATGTTTGGCTAAGCATTTAATTATAAGTTTACGCTTCCTTGGCGAAGATACTCCACCAACATTCCATGACAGGAAGTTCACATTTTTACTCTGATTAAAACTCATTTTCTCTCCTCTATTTTATCTGGTATTTTACTGTCAATATCAAGCAAGTGAATCATGAAGAGGGGGCAAGAGGGGGGTAAGGGAGGGCGGGGTAAGGAGGAGAGAAAAAAAAAAAAAAAGGGGACAAACATACCTAAAAAACTCTACCCAACAAAAACATAAAATCCCACCATCGTCTAAACAACGTGGGCACCGCCAAAAGGACCAATTAAAAGAAAATATACAAGACATATCCTTATCATTATACAATCTCTGGCGTGGACAAATTATACTCCATTTTTGTAGTAATGCGCAAGACTTAACCTCTAATAATACATACATAAGGTATCTTTAAATATATGGACGTCACATGGCAGATAAATAATATGAACCAATCTATCACATCTATTTATTCATAGAAGAAATATATTCTTGTACCTCTGTAACATTATTAAATGTGCATCTGTTTTCTTTATCCTCTAGGACAATCTTAGCAGGGTATATAAGTCGGGCTTTTAAGCCCTTATTAATAAGTTGTGTACAATAAGGTGACATAAGTTTTCTTTTAGCAGAGGTTTCAGTAGAAAAATCCTGAAACAGTAATACTTTCTTATTACCTATCAGAAGTACATCCATTTTTTTATAGAGTCTCATGAGTTCTATCTTATCCTGAAATTTAAGTAATTTAAAAATACACATTCTATCTCTATCAAACCCCTTATTCTTATTTTTTGGACCGATTCTATGAGCTCTTTCAACTGCTAGAGGGAGGTGCTGAGGAGAGAATCTTAAGGCTGATGGCAGTATGTTAGAGGTGAAATTCAACAAATCCTCATACTCAGATGATTCAGGTAACCCTACCATTCTAATATTATTACGCCTAGAACGATCTTCTAGGTCGTCCAGGCGATTCTGTAAGTTACAGATTCTAGATTCATGTTTATGAATTTGATTTTCCTGATTATTAACTAAATCCTCCAGATCTGAAATTCTGGTCTCTGCCTCCACTAATCTATTAGCGAAGTGTCTTACTTCAGAAGATAAGGAGGATATCTCTAAGGAGATATTTGACAAATCCTGTTTAATTTCTGCAAATTGAGGTGTAAAATATTCTGTGAGTTGAGCCATTAAAGGTTGCATATTTAACATTGAAATATCCCCCTCAGTGATAGAGTCTAGACTAGTATCTGTATTCCTAACTTTCCTATCCCTTATTTTTGCAGGCATGGTGAGTGAAGTGGTTTTAGCCTGCGTGATAAATCTATCCATGTGCTAATACACCACACAAAAAAAAAAGAAAAAATTTCAAAATTGAACACAAATATCAACACGCTATATGCCGAATACGTGAACCGTTAGATATAAACACAGACCTTAATAGTGTAATATAAAAACCCAACAATGTATTCAATTAAATCAACCTTAATCCCTTTCGTGTATGTGTTTATAAACAGGGAGAGAGTAAAAAAGAGAGGAGAGAAAGAAAAAAAATGTCCCTTCTCTCTTCTTCCCCCTCTAAAGTGACTAATATCTCGTAAGAACCGGCAATAAGTGACTGCTCTCTCTCACAAGACTATTATTAAGTAGATACAAAAAAAATTTAATTCTATTACATAAATGTGTATAAGAGGAAAAGCATGACCTCTTTTCCTGTACAGTGAGAAAAAAAAAAAAACACACCAAGGGAAGAGAAGCAGGATATATATCAAGTCCAGGTTAACAGCTTCTCTCACATTAAATTATTATATGTATTAAAAATAAAGAACTGCTTTTAAATTTCTTTCTTTTTTTTTTTTTTTTTCTCTTCTTTTTTTCCTCTTTCAATTTATCCTCTTCTTCTGGAGCATCGTTATTAAAGCATAACACTTAGGATTTTACCCTGAAATTAGCTCTGAGGTTATTTCCTTATTTTACCGTCCTCTCAATACCGTTCATAGACAAAGATGACTATAAATCTCTTTATTTAGTAAGGACGGAAAAAACCCATATGATGATAGAAAGTAACTGTCCCTTAGTAAATTGTAGAGAGCATGAATCTTTCAGTACAGCTTAGCGTCCAGAACACTTTTATCCAAATTTTTATGCAACTGAAGGATATTTTCTTATCCAAAACTTATTTGGAGACTGAGGACCAGGATTTTAAATTAAATGTTTAAATATCTCCCCAAGTAGAAAAAATTTGTATATACTTGCAGTTTTCAGATGTAGAGATAGAACTTGCTGCAGCAAATAAGAAGAACTCTTTAGCAGGTGCTGCTTAGTGGACCACGATATACCAGGATATGGATTTCTCTACCAAGCAGGGCTAGCTGGCTCTAAGCAAACGGCACAGGAGCTTGCATTTTCAGACCTTAACCCGCCTGGGCCAGCAGACAGATACCGGACACCTCCGACTACCCTCTGCTACAGCTTACCAGCGGGGCTTCAGCTTCCAGAAATGCTCCTTGCTTCACCTTTGGTAACGCTGATTTGTAACCAGCAGCACAGCTCCCAAACGGTAGGTTTCCTTTTTCCCACAGCAGCTTCTTTCGTTATGCGGCTTTACAGTAACCTTTAGTGGACAAACCGCTCTCTCAATGACTTCCAACACCGTCGGCACCAGTAGCGCCAATGCCCACATCCAGCCCCTGAAAGAGAAGGGCCACGAGGCGGATGGCGGAGGGAGATAGTAGCGTGGTAGGAGCGATACTTCCACCACCACGGAGAAACACAGCCAGCATGTAGATGCTCCGCCCTTAACCGGAAGTCAAAACAAGCTATATTAGGGTTTATTTTACAGGTAAATATTTAGTTTTAAACAGGATTCATTTATTTAATTAATTTAATGATAGTGTAGTATTAGGTGTAATTGTAACTTAGGTTAGGATTTATTTTACAGGTAAATTTGTATTTATTTTAGCTAGGTAGTTATTAAATAGTTATTAACTATTTAATAACTATTGTACCTAGTTAAAATAAATACAAAGTTGCCTGTAAAATAAATATAAATCCTAAAATAGCTACAATGTAACTATTAGTTATATTGTAGCTATATTAATAGCTAGTAGGGGGCTTAGATTAGGTGTAAGTAGTTTAAAATTCTTGTAATATTTCATTATTTTTGGTAATTTAGTGTTTGTTTGTTTTTTTGTACTTTTCTGATGGATGGAAGACCTCTTCTTGCCCCGCTTGGATGAAGACTTCTGCCGGTCTGGATGTCCTCTTCTGCCCCATCGGATGAAGACTTCGGCCCAGCTGGGTGAACACGACTCAAGGTAGGGAGATCTTCAGGGGGGTAGTGTTAGGTTTATTTAAGGGGGGTTTGGGTTAGAGTAGGGGTATGTGGGTGGTGGGTTGTAATGTTGGGGGGTGGTATTGTGTTTTTTTTACAGGCAAAAGAGCTGTTTTCTTTGGGGCATGCCCTGCAAAAGGCCCTTTTAAGGGCTGGTAAGGTAATAGAGCTGTTAACTTTTGTAATTTAGTATAGGGTAGGGCACTTTTTTATTTTGGGGAGCTTTGTTAGGTGTAATTAGTTTAAAATTCTTGTAATATTTTTTTATTTTTTGTAATTTAGTGTTTGTTTTTTTGTAATTTAGTGTTTGTTTTTTTGTACTTTAGCTTAGTTTATTTAATTGTAGATAATTGTAGGTACTTGTAGTTAATTTATTTAATTTATTTAATGATAATGTAGTGTTAGGTTTAATTGTAACTTAGGTTAGGATTTATTTTACAGGCAATTTTGTAATTATTTTAACTAGGTAGCTATTAAATAGTCAATAACTATTTAATAGCTATTGTACCTAGTTAAAATAAATACAAAGTTGTCTGTAAAATAAATATAAATCCTAAGATAGCTACAATGTAACTATTAGTTATATTGTAGCTATATTAGGGTTTATTTTACAGGTAAGTATTTAGTTTTAAATAGGATTCATTTATTTAATTAATTTAATGATAGTGTAGTGTTAGGTGTAATTGTAACTTAGGTTAGGATTTATTTTACATGTAAATTTGTATTTATTTTAGCTAGGTAGTTATTAAATAGTTATTAACTATTTAATAACTATTTTACCTAGTTAAAATAAATACAAAGTTGCCTGTAAAATAAAAATAAATGCTAAAATAGCTACAATGTAACTATTAGTTATAGTGTAGCTATATTAGGGTTTATTTTACAGATACGTATTTAGTTTTAAATAGGATTCATTTATTTAATTATAGTAAATTTATTTAGTTTTATTTAAATTATATTTAAGTTAGGGGGTGTTAGGGTTAGGGTTAGACTTAGGTTTAGGGGTTAATAACTTTATTATAGTAGCGGCGACGTTGGGGGCAGGAGATTAGGGGTTAATAATTGTAGGTAGGTGGCGGCGATGTTAGGGAGGGCAGATTAGGGGTTAATAAAATGTATTATAGTGTTTGCGAGGCGGGAGTGCGGCGGTTTAGGGGTTAATACATTTATTGTAGTGGCGGCGATGCCCGGTCGGCAGATTAGGGTTAATACTTGTAGTTAGGTTGCGGCGACGTTGGGGGGGCAGATTAGGGGTTAATAACTATAATGTAGGGGTCGGAGATGTTAGGGATGGCAGATTAGGGGTTAATAGCTATAATGTAGGTGGCGGCGATGTCCGGTCGGCAGATTAGGGGTTAATACTTGTAGTTAGATTGCGGCGACATTGGGGGGGCAGATTAGGGGTTAATAACTATAATGTAGGGGTTGGCGAAGTTAGTGACAGCAGGTTAGGGGTTAATAGCTATAATGTAGGTGGTGGCAATGTCAGGTCGGCAGATTAGGGGTTAATACTTGTAGTTAGATTGCGGCGATGTTGGGGGGGCAGATTAGGGGTTAATAAGTATAATATAGGGGTCGGCGATGTTAGGGACAGCAGATTAGGGGTTAATAGCTATAATGTAGGTGGCGGCGATGTCCGGGTGGCAGATTAGGGGTTAATACTTGTAGTTAGATTGCGGCGACGTTGGGGGGGGCAGATTAGGGGTTAATATCTATAATGTAGGGGTCGGCGATGCTAGGGACAGCAGATTAGGAGTTAATAGCTATAATGTAGGTGGCGGCAATGTCCGGTCGGCAGATTAGGGGTTAATACTTGTAGTTAGATTGCGGCGACGTTGGGGGGGGCAGATTAGTGGTTAATAACTATAATGTAGGGGTCGGCGATGTTAGGGACAGCAGATTAGGGGTTAATAGCTATAATGTAGGTGGCGGCGGTGTCCGGTCGGCAGATTAGGGGTTAAATAATTTTATTATAGGGTTTGCGATGTGGGGGGGCCTCGGTTTAGTGGTTCATAGGTAGTTTATGGGTGTTAGTGTACTTTGTAGCACTCAGTAGTTAAGAGCTTTATATTCCGGTGTTAGCCCATAAAGCTCTTAACTACTGACTTTATTCGGTAGATTCGGATGGCCGTGTATTACACTAGTACTATTTACACCTAATATACAGTACATAATAGTAGTCTAATACACAGCATATCCCACCTAAAACATACCGAATTTCGGAACCGAATCGAACCGAATAGAACCGAATTCAGCCAAAACGAATTCATTCAAATTTTGCCGAATTCGAATCGATCCGAACCGAAATTCGAAAAGTCTGAATCGATCCAAACCGAAAACGAACCAAATTTTTTAGCCATGCACATATCTAACTGAGTTGCAACAACTATTCAAGAGAGAATGGAGCCGTTTCCATATTGAGAAGGGACTTCTCTATAGGCTCATTCAATATCATGATCACCCAGGACGAAGACAGTTGGTATTACCAGAAAAGTATAGAGGAATGGTACTAAGATCCTTGCATGACCAACATGGACACCTGGGGTGGACAAAACTTTTGGATTGGTGCAAGATCGTTTCTTCTGGCCAAAAATTAGAGAGTCTGTGGAGAGGTATTGTCATAATTGCCGAAGGTGTATTCAGAGGAAATCTCTACCTACCAGAGCTGCGCCAATGGGCCCCCTAAAGAGCTCTGGCCCCATGGATCTAGTCTGTATGGATTTTCTGTGTATTGAGACTGATTCAGCAGAGCCTATGACCTGGCAGAGAAGGCTATTTCCCGGATTAACGAAAATAACAAAAGACGTTATGACGCTAAAGTCAGACATAGCGGAATTCAGCCAGGAGATAAGGTTCTCCTTAGAAACCTAGGTATTATCAGAAAGCACAAACTCACTGAACGGTGGAAAGGCACCCTTTTTGAAGTGGTTTCCAAGCTTTCAGGACTTCCTGTATACAAAATAAAAGGGCCTGAAGGCCGAATTAAGGCATGGCATCGGAATCATTTGTTACCTGTTGGTCAACCAGAAGTGAAGGAAGCAGATAATTCTAGTTTAGATCAAGAGTGGTGGACACCTCCTGATGCTCAGCCAAAAGCTTCTAGCCCTCCTAGCCCTCCTGTTGCTTCTCCTCAGTCAGATCTTAATCCAGAAAGCACCAGCTTCATCCCTAGATCTACGGACACAGATCTATATTATATGGGGAGACCTAGGCCTCAAGCTATAGAACCCTTTCCAAACAAAACAGGGTGAGGATTTACTTCTGGAGGAATTCAACAGTTGCCACAAAGAGACTCAAGAGGGAGTCAAAGACATAGGCATCCTCCAAAATTATTCACTTATGACAGAGTAGGGGAACTTACATACAGGCAAGAGTCCCACTCCAAGGTCATACAAATATTACATGCCCTTGACACATTGTTAGGTACAAGAACATAACTGTATTAGATTAGATTGTTACTTGTGCCGGAGTGATGTTTAATTATTTAATGTATCTGCCCTGCCAGTGGAAGGCAGGAATTTTACAGGGGGGAGAATGTAGCCCTTTGTCATTTTGCTTCAGGGATTAACTGCACTTTGCCTTTTGCTCAGCCCTGCATCACATGGTAGTGAGAGCCAATCAGATGCTGACAGTTTCAGAGACTTCCTGTGAGGAGAGTTTTAGTCAGAGCCCTTTGCAGTTAAGTAGATAAAAACATGGAAAACATATTTATGCAATATTAATATCTAATAAGGTGTTATACTGTGTATTTACTGTAAATATTTGACATTCCAATGTTCTGCACATAGCAGAATATGTTGTAAGTATCTCAAAATAGATATTCCTATATCTATCTGTATATATCAATATCTATGTATAATTATATATATATATATATATATATATATATATATATATATATATATATATATATATATAAAATCAGAAACAGACCTTGCACTCGCTGGATTTTTTAACAAACTTTTTTACTTGGCAAAAATAGTGACGTTTCGGGGACAGTGTATCCCCTTCCTCAGACACTGTCCCCGAAACATCACTATTTTTGCCAAGTAAAAAAGTTTGTTAAAAAATCCAGCGAGTGCAAGGTCTGTTTCTGATTTTGTATCTAATTTCACTAGCACCCTGGTTGTTGCATATAAGTGAGAGTGCACATCTTTGCTAAACGTATATATATATATATATATATATATATATATATATATATATACAGTATCTCACAAAAGTGAGTATACCCCTCACATTTTTGGAAATATTTTATTATATCTTTTCATGTGACAACACTGAAGAAATTACACTTTGCTACAATGTAAAGTAGTGAGTGTACAGACTGTATAACAGTGTAGATTTGCTGTTCTCTCACAATAACTCAACACACAGCCATTAATGTCTAAAAATGTCAAAAGTGAGTACACCCCTAAGTGGAAATGTCCAAATTGGGCCCAAAGTGTCAATATTTTGTGTGGCCACCATTATTTTCCAGCACTGCCTTAACCCTCATGGGCATGGAGTTCACCAGAGCTTCACAGGTTGCCACTCCTCCATAACGACATTACAGAGCTTGTTGATGTTAGAGATCTTGCGCTCCCCCATCTTCTGTTTGAGGATGCCCCACAGATGCTCAATAGGGTTTAGGTCTAGAGACATGCTTGGCCAGTTAAGGTTTACCCTCAGCTTCTTTAGCAAGGCAGTGGTCGTCTTCGAGGTGCATTTGGGGTCGTTATCATGTTGGAATACAGCCCTGTGGCCCAGTCTCTGAAGGGAGGGATCATGCTCTGCTTCAGTATGTCACAGTACATGTTGACATTCATGGTTCCCTAAATGAACTGTAGCTCCCCAGTGCCGGCAGCACTCATGCAGGCCCAGACCATGACATTCCCACCACCATGCTTGACTGTAGGCAAGACACACTTGTCTTTTTACTCCTCACCTGGTTGCTGCCACACACGCTTGACACCATCTGAACCAAATAAGTTTATCTTGGTCTCATCGGACCACAGGACTTGGTTCCAGTAATCTATGTCCTTAGTCTGCTTGTTTTCAGCAAACTGTTTGTGGGTTTTCTTGTGCATCATCTTTAGTAAAGGCTTCCTTCTGGGATGACAGCCATGCAGACCAATTTGATGCAGTGTGCGGCGTATGGTCTGAGCACTGACAGGCTGACCCCCCCCCTTCAACCCATGCAGCAATGTTGGCAGCACTCGTGTCTATTTCCCAAAGACAACCTCTGGATATGACGCTGAGCACGTGCACTCAACTTCTTTGGTCGACCATGGCAAGGCCTGTTCCAAGTGGAACCTGTCCTGTGAAACCTCTGTATGGTCTTGCCCACCGAGCTGCAGCTCAGTTTCAAGGTCTTGGCAATATTCTTATAGCCTTGGCCATCTTTATGTAGAGCAATAATTCATTTTTTCAGATCCTCAGAGAGTTCTTTGCCATGAGGTGCCATGTTGAACTTCCAGTGACCAGTATGAGAGAGTATGAGAGTGATAACACCAAATTTAACACACCTGCTCCACATTCACACCTGAGACCTTGTAACACTAATGAGTCACATGACACCGGGGAGGGAAAATGGCTAATTGGGCCCAATTTGGACATTTCCACTTAGGGTGTACTCACTTTTGTTGCCAACAGTTTAGACATTAATGGCTGTGTGTTGAGTTACTTTGAGGGGACAGCAACTTTACATTGTTATACAGGCTGTACACTCACTACTTTACATTGTAGCAAAGTGTAATTTCTTCAGTGTTGTCACATGAAAAGATTTTTACAAAAATGTGAGGGGTGTACTCACTTTTGTGAGATACTGTATGTATGTATATATATATATATATTTATATATATTATATAGTACCAAAAAACATCATATATATATGTGTGTGTATATATATATATATATATATATATATATATATATATATATATATATATATGTATTAAGGAATAAATAGAACATATTCTTCTATCTGAAGAACATTGGAATTTGAAACATTCATATTTTTTTGTTGGGTTAGCAAACTTGAGAATATGTGATTGGGTTTGCACGTGAGTAGAGTGTTAGTCTCCCTCACTGATTTCTATAGGGGGAATAGATGATTGTGCACACAATATTCTAAGTTCAGCTTTTTGTTCTGAATGGATTAGCACTCAAGGGAAAACAGTTTACTTTCCACTCATAATATGAGCAGAACCTGACTCGCGCAAAGAGCTTAGCATTAGTGCAGTTAAAGCTTGAGCGGTAGCGTTAAATAATGCTCCACTTGTAATTTGGTCCATAATATATTGGTGAAAAATTTGAAATGGTGTCTGTCATTGAATATGCTTGATTATGTTTCTTTCAAATCTTTATCCCTCAAGATGACAGGATTCTCACCAGAGAGTCACCCTGATGGCAGAAGGATGAAGAGTTGAAGTCCCAAGTTGAAACTTGTTATTGCTAATAAGCTTCTTGGAAATGCAGTGTTAGGCTTTTATTATTATTCTGTGAGAGGACCTGTTGTTATCCGTGTGTATGGCTCTCTGCTTCTGGATCATAGTAGCAGACCCTCAACATGTTAGTTTGGATTAAGGATTAGGAGACAGAGATCCAGACTCGGTTTTACAGGGGATTACAACACTGTGGTACAACACCTCCCTGTATAGCCCATCTAAACTGTACTTTAGCATTGGGAGTATTTAGAGTTGTGTCCACATGTGAGGCATTAGCTGCCAAAACATAAATTGCAGTTTGATGGCCTTCACGTGTTCTGCATGCTCTGTAATTGTAGCTTGTCTGGATGGTTAATGGAATTGATGAATTGCGATATACTCTACTTATTTTAATGTCGCTTTGTAGCCACTCAAGCCTGCAAATTAACACACTCCTTAGGCACTGGAGCTCACTGAAAGTGCGGCCATCTCTTCTAAGTACCAGCTCTGCCCCCTGCTGCATTTAATTTTATAATCACCAAGTAGGGTTTAGTCCAAAAGAAGACAACCACCTGTACCAAGCATTGTGTCCTGTTACAGATTGAGTCAAGCTATCACAGATGTACAGCAGCTCCGTGAGTGCGTTGCAGACAATTGATTGGGGCAAGTAGTCACCTACAGGCTATTTCAGAGGTAAATTATTTATAAAATTATTTATAACATACTGCAATTCTGAAAATTATGTTAAATGATAAGATACATTACTAGTACATAGGATTATTTTTGATCACATTGACTTCCCTTTAATTATAGCAAGACATTATAGCTTAATAAAATAATAATACATACTTAATGTATTTTTCAAATAAGATCTCACCCATGAGCCTGTAGCACCTTTGTCAGCCATGATCAACTGACAGGCCCATACTCACATCAGACCCTGTGTCACAAATAAAGCCTTGCAACACCCCTATGAGTCCTATTCCAAACCGTGGCCCTACAACCCATCCGTAAGTCCTATGCCCACTTCAGATATCCCATCTAATACTGCTTTCAATCTGCCAGCTCCATACCCACCTGAGTTCAGACTAGTTGCTCATCAGCCCATCAGTTATGTCATCATCAGACCCTTTGTCCTGCAGCTCGTCTGGTGGTCCTATGCCTACATCAGTTCTCACGTCATATTGTTTGCCTAATTACTGTCCATACTGTAATTAACTCTTTTAACTCCCATATGTAAGCAGGGGTGAAACAAATGGATAGTAGGCTTCAGTTGAATAGTAAGCTGCCATGCCCCCTCCCAAAACAGGGCTCTCAAATAATGGTAATATATATATATAAACATCAGGTAAAATAGGAACGCGATACACTAGCAGGTAGAGAAGATAGGTTTTAAGCCTGCAAGAATAATGAGTTATCAAAAGATCAGGGTCTAGATTACTAGTTTTGCAGTAGCTGAAAAGCAGCGTTAACAGGTGCTAACACTGCTTTTTTCCTACCACTGGTATTACGAGTCTTGCAGGTTTAGGGTTACCGCACACTTTTTTGGCCTTGCCGCAAACGACTTATGTAAACTTCATAAAGTCTTTTTTCTATTGGACTTTTCATACCGCTGGTATTACGAGTCTGTCCTGGGAGGCCAAAAAGTGAGCGGTACACCCTAAAACTTTGAGATTTCTACCGCATTTGAAAGTCAGTAGTTATGAGTTTTATGTACAACGCGGTAACATAAAACTCATAACTAAAGTGCTACAAAGTACGCTAAACACTAATAAACTACCTATTAACCCCTAAACCGAGGCCCTCCCGCATTGCAAACACTAAAATAATTTTTTTTTAACCCCTAATCTTCCGCTCCGGACATCGCCGCCACTATAATAAACATATTAACCCCTAAACCGCCGCACTCCCGCCTCGAAAACACTAGTTAAATATTATTAACCCCTAATATTCTACTCCAGACATCGCCGCCACCCACATTATACTTATTAACCCCTAATCTGCCGCTCCGGACACTGCCGCCACCTACATTATATTTATTAACCCCTAATCTGCCGCCCCCAATGTCGCCGCAACCTACCTACACTTATTAACCCCTAATCTGCCACCCCGACATCGCCACCACTATAATAAAGATATTAACCCCTAAACCGCCGCACTCCCGCCTCGCAAACATTAGTTTATTTTTATTAACCCCTAATCTGCCATCCCTAACATCACCGCTGCCTACCTACATTTAATAACCCATAATCTACCGCCCCCAACGTCTCCGCCACTATATTAAATTTATTCACCCCTAAATCTAACCCTAACCCTAACACCCCCTAACTTAAATATAATTTAAATTAATCTAAATAAATATTCCTATCATTAACTAAATAATTCCTAAATAATTACCTATAAAATAAACCCTAAGCTAGCTACAATACAACTAATAGTTACATTGTAGCTAGCTTAGGGTTTATTTTTATTTTACAGTCAAGTTTGTATTTATTTTAGCTAGGTAGAATAGTTATTAAATAGTTATTAACTATTTAATAACTAGCTAGCTAAAATAAATACAAAAGTACCTGTAAAATAACCTAAGTTACACTAACACCTAAACTACACTATAATTAAATAAATTAACTAAATTAAATATTATTAAATAAATTAAATTATCTAAAGTACAAAAAAACAACAACGCTAAATTACAGAAAAAAACAAAACAAATTACAGATCTTTAAACTAATTACCCCTAATCTAAGAGCCCTATCAAAATAAAAAAATGCCCCCCCAGAATAAAAAAACCCTAGCCTAAACTAAACTACCAATAGCCCTTAAAAGGGCCTTTTGCAGGGCATTGCCCCAAAGTAATCAGCTCTTTTACCTGGAAAAAAAATACAAACAACCCCCCAACAGTAAAACCCACCACCCACACAACCAACCCCCCAAATAAAATACTAACTAAAAAAACCTAAGATCCCCATTGCCCTGAAAAGGGCATTTGGATGGACATTGCCCTTAAAAGGGCAGTTAGCTCTTTTGCAGGCCCAAACCCTAACCTAACCCCCCCCCCTCACCCAATGCACCCTTAAAAAATCTAACACTAACCCTCCTAAAGATCGACTTACCAGGAGACATCTTCATCCAAGCCGGGCCAAGGTCCTCAATGAAACCGGGAGAAGTCTTCATCCAAGCCGGGCGAAGTGGTCCTCCAGATGGGCAGAAGTCTTCATCCAAGCCGGGCAGAAGTGGTCCTCCAGACGGGCAGAAGTCTTTATCCAGACGGCATCTTCTATCTTCATCCATCCGGCGTGGAGCGGGTCCATCTTCAAGACATCCAACGCGGAGCATCCTCTTCATCCGACGACTAACACAGAATGAAGGTACCTTTAAGTGACATCATCCAAGATGGCGTCCCTTAGATTCCGATTGGCTGATAGTCAATCCTATTGACTGATCCAATCAGCCAATAGGATTGAACTTGCATTCTATTGGCTGATTGGAACAGCCAATAGAATGCGAGCTCAATCCTATTGGCTGATTGTATCAGCCAATTGGATTTTTTCTACCTTAATTCCGATTGGCGGAATTCTATCAGCCAATTGGAATCTAAGGGACGCCAACTTGGATGATGTCACTTAAAGGTACCGTCATTCTGTGTTAGTCGTTGGATGAAGAGGATGCTCCGCGCTGGATGTCTTGAAGATGGACCTGCTCTGCGCCGGATGGATGAAAATAGAAGATGCCGTCTGGATGAAGACTTCTGCCCATCTGGAGGACCACTTCGCCCAGCTTGGATGAAGACTTCTCCCGGCTTCGTTGAGGATCTCGGCCCGGCTTGGATGAAGACGTCTCCCGGTAAGTCGATCTTCAGGGGGTTAGTGTTAGGTTTTTTAAGGGTGTATTGGGTGGTTTTTTTTTTAGGTTAGGGTTTGGGCCTGCAAAAGAGCTAACTGCCCTTTTAAGGGCAATGCCCATCCAAATGCCCTTTTCAGAGCAATGGGGAGCTTAGTTTTTTTAGTTACTATTTTATTTGGGGGGTTGGTTGTGTGGGTGGTGGGTTTTACTGTTGGGGGTTGTTTGTATTTTTTTTCCAGGTAAAAGAGCTGATTACTTTGGGGCAATGCCCTGCAAAAGGCCCTTTTAGGGGCTATTGATAGTTTAGTTTAGGCTAGGGTTTTTTTTATTTTGGGGGGGCATTTTTTATTTTGATAGGGCTCTTAGATTAGGTGTAATTAGTTTAAAGGTCTGTAATTTGTTTTTTCCCCTGTAATTTAGTGTTTGTTTGCTTGTTTTTTTTCTTTAGATAATTTAATTTAATTTATTTAATAGTATTTAATTTAGTTAATTTATTTAATTAAAGGTGTTAGTGTAACTTAGGTTAGGTTTGATTTTACAGGTACTTTTGTATTTATTTTAGCTAGGTAGTTATTAAATAGTTAATAACTATTTAATAACTATTCTACCTAGTTAAAATAAATACAAACTTGCCTGTAAAATAAAAATAAACCCTAAGATCGCTAGAATGTAACTATTAGTTATATTGTAGCTAGCTTAGGGTTTATTTTATAGGTAAGTATTTAGTTTTAAATAGGAATTATTTAGTTAATGGATGGATTTTATTCTTTAGATTTATTTAAATTATATTTAAGTTAGGGGGTGTTAGGGTTAGACTTAGGTTTAGGGGTTAATAAATTTAATATAGTGGCGGCGACATTGGGGGCAGCAGATTAGGGGTTAATAAATGTAGGTAGGTGGCAGTGATGTTAGGGACGGCAGGCTAGGGGTTAAAGGGACACTCAGGTTAAATTAAATTTTCATGATTCAGATACAGCATGTAATTTTAAACAACTTTCCAATTTACTTCCATAAAAAAATGTGCACATTCTTTTATATTTACATTTTTGAGTCACCAGATCCTACTGAACATGTGCAAGAATTCACAGACTATACGTATATGCATTTGTGATTGGCTGATTGCTATCACATGGTACAGGGGGAGTGGAAATATACATGACTTTGAAATTTGTTATAAAAAAATCTACTACTCATTTGAAGTTCAGACTAAGTGCTATTGCATTGTCTTGTTATCTTGCATTTGTTGATTATGCAAATCTAATGTATTGACTGGTCCTTTAATAAAATTAAACTAGTATTTGCGATACGGGAGTGCAGCGGATTAGGGTTAATATGTTTATTATAATGGCGGCGATGTTGGGGGCGGCAGATTAGGGGTTAATAAGTGTAGGTAGGTTGCGTCGACATTGGGGACGGCAGATTAGGGGTTAATAAATATAATGTAGGTGTCGGCGATGTTGGGGGCAGCAGATTAGGGGTTAATAAATATAATGTAGGTGGCGGCGGTGTCCGGAGTGGCAGATTAGGGGGTTAATAAATATAATGTAGGTGTCTGCGATGTCGGGGACGGCAGATTAGGGGTTAATAAGTGTAAGATTAGGGGTGTTTAGACTCAGGGTTCATGTTAGGGTGTTAGGTGTAAACATACATTTTATTTCCCCATAGGAAACAATGGGGCTGCGTTACTCAGTTTTACGCTGCTTTTTTTGCAGGTGTTAGACTTTTTTCAGCCGGCTCTCCCCGTTGATTCCTATGGGGAAATCGTGCACAAGCTGGTTACACCAGCTCACCGCTGACTTAAGCAGTGCTGGTATTGGAGTGAGATTTGGAGCAAAATTTTGCTCTACGCTCACTTCTTGTCTTTTAACACCGGGTTTCTGAAAACTTGTAATTCCAGCGCTGCAGGAAAGTGAGCAGTGAGAGTAACGTGCAAGTTAATACTTCACCCCTGTTACCGCAAAACTCGTAATCTAGGCGCAGGTAAATTATATGCAGAAACAACACGCCAGCAGGTACAGTAAAAGCTGTTGGTAGACAGGTAACAGGCTGGGGGTAGCTATAGAAAGGTATTATAGCAGCTTGCAAGCTGGAAGGTATAATTATTATTATTATTGTTTTTTTGTAGAGCACCAACAGATTCCACAGCGCTATAATTGTGAATAATAGTGAAGTAACAAGGCAGGTAGTCTTATACGCTGGTAACAGGCTGGGGGGTACTATAGATAGGTAATAGATGAACAGGTACTATTATCAGCTTGCAAGCTGGATGGCATAATAATGAGGTAACAGGGCAGGTGGTCCAATAGGCAGAAAGGTACATAAAAGGCCAGCAACTTCAGCGGGGAAGTACCAAACCAGCATTTTCTATAGACAATTAAGAGATTGATAGGTTAAAAAAAGCAAATTAAAAAAGGACGAACAGGAGAGACAGAGCTACTCCTGACGGACCCCTAACGCGCGTTACACGAACGCGCGTCAGATGTCCGTCAGGAGTAGCTCTGTCTCTCCTGTTCGTCCTTTTTTAATTTGCTTGCTTGTGTGGATATTAGTTATGTACTATTAATCAAAGACTTAGTATCACATCCTTTGGTCCTTATAAGAAATATAAGTAAAATTAAATCGGCCCTCGGATTGTAAGGGCTTAGTTTACTGCTAATAATCAACGGACTGAGGATAGCTGAATACTATGATTTATTACCTATGTCAGTACTCATTGCGATTGTGCAATCCACTAAGTTTAAGTGTTTTTAATCTTTAGCCTTGCTACTGAATGTGTGCATGTTCCTAGTTGATAACAATAAAATTTAAATGTATGAATGATATGGAACATTTTTTAACATTTATATAATCTCTGTTTCAGCAGAGTTTTTCAGTATTACACTATTGTGGTAACTGGTTCTATCTCTAAACTGGATTGTATTATCTGTTATAATTAGTTTAACTAGTTGTTATATGTCTCTCTTAACCAGCTAACTACAACAGGCATCCCTTGTAATAAATTAAGCATTTAATTGCTATTATACAAATAATAATACATGAGATACCTGTCACTGTAAAACAAACTCTGCCACCCCCCAAACTCATTTAATTCTCAAGTCTGTAATATATATGTAACTGGGTGCGCAATGGTAAAAAAAGCTGAGCATAGATAAAGCACTTGCGGGAGTGAAAATTTGCACTCTAATCTAGCCCTTTATTTTTACACAGAAGTATATGTTTTGTTTAGATCAATGACATTTAAAAATTTTGTTCACCAGCCCTGGCAATAAAAATAAAAATCCAAATTGACTTCTCAATTCTAAAATTTGAAAAACCCTTAATTTAGATCCTTCATTGAAAAATCTAGAAATACACATTAGACAAACGTATTTAAAATATTATTTAATATTATTATTGTTCATGAATTACTTTGCTATTGAGAAATGTTTCCACTTGCATTAGATTTACTCAAAAAGTGTAAAATATACTTTTGTTCCCCCCAATCCCTTTACAGCAGGGGTGTCCAAACTTTGCTCTCCAGAGGTTTTGGAACTACATTTCCGATGATGCTCAGCCAGCATTTTATCTAGCTGAGCATCATGGGAAATGTAGTTCCAAAACCTCTGGAGAGCAAAGTTTGGACACCCCTGCTTTACAGTGACACCTATCAAGTGTTTTTCATGTTTATGAATGTTAGTAGAAAATAGTATTTGGTCTTGACAAACATGCTGGTCTTAGTGAACTGTGTATCTGATTTTGCAAATTAAGAAAACAAATACTCCTGTTGTTTTTAATAAAATGTGTGTGTGTTTTTTAAGTGGAATAATTGTTTAATTTACCAAACATATATGATTTACTGTAAACATTTCTCCATGTTTTCGCTGTATTTCCAACCAACCACTAGGTGTCAGTATGAGTCTATAAATCCGAACAATTTTACTGCCTTGCAGAGAACAGATGGTATGTTTGTTTTATTTTGCAGGAAGTAGTTTCCCCTCATCTTAACAGAGGGATTTAATTCACAGGTACGGCTACAGATATGCTGAAAAATTGATACTCTATATTATTTCTTTGTGGATTTAAATTCATAGAGGAGGCCAAGATAGTTTGATTTATTTTCATTTGTAGTTGTAGGGGGAATACAAATTGCTTGCCAGACCAGAATATTAATTTCCCAGTTGATCTTGTAGAAGTAACAACAGATAAGCTGAATGAGGATAGTACTAGTTTAGTCTTTTATTTTATGGATTTAAAATGCATGTACTATTAATGCAGTGATTTAACCCATACATTACTTGTTTCTAAGTGTTGCCAGAACTAGATCCATACAATATTTACCATGCCACATAATAATGCCAGAATAAATGATATGTTTCTATATTGACATCAGTCACAACTGCTTTAAATGACACTTTCTTTTTAATATTTATTTATTTTTACATGACCACTCTAAAAAAAAGTTTATCTTTTATGCTATAAAAATAGCTTTACATCATGATATGGCACTTTTTCCCCTGGAAAAGATGACACTTGTAAGGGACAATTAAATGAAAATGGAATTATACACTTTGTCCTGCTTTCAGAAGATCAACAACAAAACATGTTAAAATATCTCTTAGTTCACAAAAAAAGGAAAAAAAATTCCCACACAGTTTAAATTTATAGTATCTTGTGTTCAAGTGATACTAAAAACACTCATTTATCTATAGGGACACCTCCTACATTTGCGTTTGGGGACAGGAACAAACCTTTGCTAGATCTTTTACTCAGAAGAGCACCATCTGCCACCTCACCCCTAAAAAAATAAAAATAAAAGCAATCAGTAATCCATAGTAAAATCCCTTTATTTTATTTTATTTATTTTATTTTATTTTAAGTATTTAATCTCTCTCTAAGTGGAAAAAGTACTGCAAAAGATATTGCTGTGTATAATGCGTTTTTTCATGTGAATCAATATCCTAGTGGTTATTTTATATTCACACATTAAATTTTCATCTTTATGTACAATACATGTAAATTTAAAGTACTGTAAGAAACTGAAAAAAACTCACAGTGCTCAGAAGGGAAAGGGTTATGGCAAGCCCATTTTCATAATATGAGCAATAAATAACAATGCTTCTCAGACAAACGTGTCTTCAGTTATCCTTTTTTTTAGGAAAAATAACACACTATGGTAAATTATAATTGAAATGGTTCAACATTTTAAACAAACTTGTATCGATTTAAATACATGAACACACATTTATTGACAATAATCGTACAGTCATTTGTGCATTTTCTTTTACAATAATATATATTGGAACACATTATGCTTAAAATTGCATTCTCCATATGAATCATGAAAGAAAAAATTGTGTTTCATGTTCCTTTAAACTCCTTTTTAAAAAAAAAAAGAAACAAAAAAACAGTTGACCTGAGAATTATACACAATCAAAAGTTATAAGGATCGATTCATTGGGCCAAACTATCATTGTCTGGCGGACATGATACGCTGTAGCGTATCATGTCCACCAGACATCGCTGAATGCCAACAGCATACACTGTTGTCATTTAACATTGCACAAGCAGTTCTAGTGAACTGCTTGTGCAATGCCGCCCCCTGCAGATTCGCAGTCAATTGACCGCTAGCAGGGGGTGTCAATCAGCCCGATCAAATAAGATTGGACAGAATGATGTCCGCAGCCTCAGAGGCAGCGGACAAGTTAAGGAGCAGCGGTCTTAAGACCCCTGCTTCATAACTGCTGTTTCCGGTGAGCCTGAAGGCTCACGCAGAAACAGGGGCATCAGGGGCTGTTTGGCTCTTGATAAATCGGACCCATTATCTCTCCATAGACCTGATAAAACTAATGTTACAAGGGACCATTCTGGGCTCAAATCCAGACCACTGGGGCCTCTGGCAACACGCAAGTGTGTCGACCACCAGCAAACCCCCGTGCCAGGGGTTATCATCACAAAATATACCTGTGCATTCTTTTCATACTATTGACTGTTGAATTGAGACCATGGAGGACATTTTCATAGCAGTGCAAGCACTCTTTGCAGATTTTCAAAGTTCAATGGTCAACAGATTTGACTGTCTTGGCATCACACCAGACTTTGAACTCTCATTCACTCCAAATATACAAATGCTTATCAAATCCTGCCATGTGCACCTACAGATCTCTAGAATCAACACTTTCCTTACCCATTACACTACCAAAATAATAATTCATTTACTTTTATTGGCTTTTACAACTCATAAGTGGCTTTCTAAAAGCCCACCTATCCCCCTTCATACAAATCATGAATAATTCACCCAAATTCATTCACCTAAGTCCTGGTCCATATCTGCTACCACTCTCTGCCTGTCCCTATGTTTGTTCCCCATATGCTCTTGAATACAGTTCAAATTATTGACCCTAACCGACAAAACTTTCAAAAGCCTCACACACAAACATGTTTACTCACTTATCTCCCCAAACCGCCCTCTTCAAACAACTTCTGAGCTATGTTTGCTTTTTTCTCTCTTCCACCTCTGGAACTGTCTCCCCTGCACTATCAGACTTTCTGCAATGTTGTATAGTTTCAGGAACTTTTTCAAAACCCACCTATTAAGGTGCCAGATTACAAGTGGAGTGCTATTGTTAGAGCAAGAAACATAATCTCAATTCCAAGATTGCAGAGTTTTCTTACACCCAAATCCATATTACAAGTGTTGTGCTGTTTAAATTACTGGAAATTTGTTTACGCAAACTTGTGGTAATTTACACTCCCGATATTTTCTATGGATGACTATTACAATTTGAAAGTAAATTCGATTGCTCAAACACAATCGCATTTAACGCTAAAGAGTTTGGCCAGAGGAAACAGTTGCACTGAACTACACTATTAACCCCCCAAACCCCGCCAAATACCCCATCACAAAATACCCCTCTACACTATTAACACCTAAACCACCACACCCCCATCGCAAAATACCCATTTACACTATTATTCCCTAAATTGCTACATCCCCATCGCAAAACACCCCACTACACTATTATCCACTAAACCACCAAACCCCCATCACAAAATATTCCTCTACACTATTAACCCCTAAACGTCCAACCCCCTATTGCAAAGTACCCCGTTACACTATTTAGGCATTACCCTTAGAAGGGCATTTGGTAGGGCAGCTCTCTAAAGCTCTTTTGCTGCCCACCAAAAAACAAAAAACTATTCTAAAAGATAAAAAAAAAAAAAACACTATCACTAAACCCCAAAGATGGTATTCACCAAACTTAAATCCAGCTTCTGTGTGATTGCCAACTACAGTGCTCCACTTCTACCCCGGCTGTGGTGGTCTATCTTCATCTCGGCAGCGGTGGTCCATCTTCATCCTGGTGGCAGTAGTCCATCTTTATCCCGATGGCAGTCTTCTATCTTCAGCCATCTTCTTTTCTTTTGATCTTCTGATCTTCCATCCCCGAAGTCCTCTTCTTGTGGTCACATGCCACACACTGAATTTTGAATGCAAGGTACCACCTTTATATAGGGTTATCCTTACATTCATATTTCAAATTCAAATCAGGCAATAGAAAAAGCTTTTATTCTATTGGCTAATTTGAATTTGAAAAGAAAAATCAGCCAACAGGAATGCATGGGTTTAGAGGTTAGTGGGTACTTTGTGATGGGGGTTGTGGCAGTTTAGGGGTTAACTGTGTAGAGGGGTACTTTGCAGTGGGCATGCGGTGGTTTAGGGATTATTAGAGTAGGGGGCTTATGGCAATTCGGGTCAGCCCACGAGTATGTATATTTTTTTCCCGCTTTTTGCACTCCATTAAAGTCTAAGGGGGAGTTCTTTTATGCGGTCACAATATTCTAACTTCTGATCTTTGCGTGTGTTGGGTTAGCACACGAGTGAAAAATCTTTGCTTTTAACTGATTATAGTTTAACTGATAATGAGGATACAACTCTTACTGTTAAATTGGAAGAGGAAAAATAGAGGTTGTTAATTTACGACCTAATGGGGGAAAGGGACATTTGAAAGTATTCCAGAAAAAATTGAATAAAAAACTGGTTCATAATACACATAAATACAATTGCAAAGAAAAATTAAGGAGGAGAGATACAAACTTCCAGAATGTGAAGGAACAACATAGCCATAGAGTTTATTACCCACAGTCAAATTATAATAGGGATTATAACACTCAAAAAACTACTACAGAGAAGAGAATTTAACAACTACAGAACAAAAGAGGAACTTAGAAATAATGAACATAGGGGATTTATAGAAGGGACAATAGCCTCTACTATAGAGAAAGAGATTACTCAAACAGGAGAAATGAAACATATCAAAATAGAAATCAAGAAAATATGAGATATGATTCTAGAGACTGGAATGTAACAACACAAAATAGATTTAGCCCACTCAGACAAAGAAACATTTCCTTTAGTGACCAGAACCTTGAATGGATTATGATAAGGCCAGTACATCAAAAGCTTTTTTAGGACAGGACTCAAAAATAAACACCGGACAGAGAAAAAAGACAGAGAGGAGCTAGAGGAAGACAAAAAAAATCAAAAGGAGAAACAAAAAAGAATGAAGTAAATATGGATAGTATGTTTAATCTTAGTGAATTGGAACTCAATGAAACCCAGAAAAAAGTTCTTGGTTTGGGACTCTCATTTGCCCCTACAGCAAAGCTTAACAAATTTGAGACCCTCATTAATATAAATCAATATCTGAGGAAACTTACTTTAAAAAAGATACTTTTTTCAAAAATCCTATTGAGAACCAAATTAAGACTCAAAGTTTAGATAAAGATAAACAATTTATACATACTGAATTTATTAAATAAATCAACCTTTTTTTCCAACGGCTGACAAGGGTGGTAATATTAAATTTTTGGAGAAATGGGTAAAAAAAGATTTGGAAAATTATGAATTAAAACAAAATATCAATTTTAATCTTACTAAAAAGGAAAATATGGTCCTACAAGAGCTTAAGAAAAACCAGGCCATTACTATTAAGCAAGGCAATAAGGGTGGAGGGGTGGTCATAATGAACACTGAAGACTACCTTGCAGAGTCCTCCAGATTTCTAGGCGATAAAACCACATACAAAAAAACTGTTATCAAACCGTTAAAGAAACAAAAAGAAAATTTGGATAAGATGCTAATAAAGGCTAAAATAAAGGCCTATTAAATATCAAGGAATACAAATTTTTAGTTAACAGATTTCCCAGAACCCCAAAATTTTACTTTCTGCCGAAAATTTACAAGTCCCTCACCCAACCACCAGGAAGACCCATAATATTGGGCATTAATTCTCTAACTTCTAACTTGTCCCAATTTGTTGATAAACATCTACAAAAATATATTGTCAATCTTCTGGCATATTTAAGAGATTCAACCCATAAATTGGGTATTAAGGCCATTGATTTTTTTTATGAAAAAAGATAACAGTCTTAAAAGGGAACAAGCAAAGTTTATCCTTGGATGTATCAAGTTCATTTTATATAATAATTATTTTTTATTTAATGACTCCTTTTATCTGCAACAAAAGGGAACGGCTATGGGTACCAATTTTGCACGCAGCTATGCCAATTTATTCATGTTTTTTTGTTGAAGAACAGATCATTTTTGATGGCCCATGGGGTGCAAACTTGGTACTCTATACCAGATTTATTGACAATATTTTTATTATATGGAAAGGGGACACTGAATTGATGGATTTGTTTTTAGAAGATATGAATTGTAATCAATTGGGTCTAACATTTACTTCAGAAACTAGTACTTTCAATATACATTTTTTTAGATCTTGAAATAAGTGTTGTAGAACAAAAACTTCAGACTAAATTTTTTTTAAAAAAAATTGATGCTAACAACTTCATACATATTGAGAGCTGTCATTTAGACAGATGGATGAATAACATACCCAAGAGTCAATTTATGCGCGTAAAGAAAAATTGTAGTCAGATTAGTGTCTTTGAAGCACAAATGTCCCTTTTAAAGAATTCTTTTTTGATAGAGGTTATAATGAAGATAACCTAAATATGGTTATCAAAGAAGTAGGAGAAATAGATAGGGATCTATTACTGAAAGGGAAGGATTTAATGAAGACTAGGGGAGATAATAAGAATGAGAAATTGAGTATACCATTTATCACAAAATAAAATACACAGCAAAAGTGTATAAAATCAGTACTAAATAAACACTAGCACCTCATAAGAGAGGATCATATCCTTGGAGATCATGTAAAAACTAAACCAGAAATCATCTTTAAAAAGGCAAATAACCTTAAAAATCTTCTGGCTCCCAGTGAGTTTAAAAATAAAAAATCCAAAATTGATCAGAACCTATATGGAGGAAAGATAAAAGGGTTCTTCCCATGTTATAGCTGTGTGACCTGCAAATATAGTAACAAAAAAGTATGGTCACTTCAACAACCAGAAATTACACTTTTAAAATAGAGGACGCAATACGTTGCATGGATAAGGGGATTGTATATCTCATACAATGTCCATGTAACAAACAATATTTAGGACAAACTCAAATGACCCTGAAGGACAGAATAAGGGAACATCTCTATAACATACAAAATGGCTTTAAAGGCCATTATCTGTCTAACCATTTCAGAGAAGCACATAATGGAAAAGCTAAAGGCTTACAATTCTGGGGACTTAAAAAGTATATAGAGACTCTAGGGGAGGTGATTTTAATAAAAAGATTTTATATCATGAAGCAGAACAAATATTTAATTTTGGTTCCCTAATTCCAGAAGGTCTAAATGCCGAGCTTGACTTGAATCCCTTTATACATAACGGATAATATGTTTTCTCCTTTATTTCATGCCATTATTATTTCCCTTTTTTAACATTAATCTATTTAGTATAATTAAGATTTAAAACTGATACTATTACTCACCATCAGACATAAATACAATAAATTGTTAGTAGGTTTTAAGATAATAAATCTGAATTTTTTAACCTATCAGCTAGATTACGAGTTATGCGCGCTATAGGGAAATGAACAAACGCAACAAAAGTCATTTAAGCAGCTATCATTCTATTGGATTATTTGTCATCCAATAGAATACGAGCTGCTTAAATCCTATTGACTGATTTGAATAGAGATCAAGATAGAAGATGCCACCTGGATGAAGATAGAAGAGGCTGTCTGGATGAAGACTTCTCGCTGCCTGGATGAGGAATTCACCACCTGGATGAAGATAGAAAAGGCAGCCTGGATGAATACTTCGCCGCCTGGATGAAGATCGTTCAAGTGGGATTTCAAAAACTGTAAGTGGATCTATGGGTTTTTTTTAAGGGTTTTTTTGGGTGTTTTTTTGTTTTTTGTTTGGGGTTAAGGACAATGCCCATACAAAGGCCCTTTTCAGGGCAATGGGTAGCTTAGGTATTTTTAGAGTTAGATTTTTATTTTTAATGGTTTGTGGGTTTTACTGTTGGGGGGTTCTTTGTATTTTTTTTTACAGGTAAAAGAGCTGTTTAACTTAGAGCAATGCCCTACAAAAGGCCCTTTTTAGGGCTATTGGTAGTTTATTGTAAGCTAGGTTTTTTTTTTATTTTTGGTGGGCTTTTTTATTTTTAAAGGGCTATTAGATTAGGTGTAATTCTTTTTAATTTTGGATAAATTCATTTGTTATTTTTCGGAATTTAGTTTTTGTTATTTTTTTGAAATTTAATCTTTTTTATTTTTTGTAATTACTTTGTAATTTTTAGAGTAGTGTTAGGATTTTTTTAATGTGTAGTTTAGTTGAATTTAATTGGTAGTTAGTTTAATTTTAGTTTAATAGGTATATTAGTTTAATTGTTAGTTTAAACTTAGTTTTATTAATTTGACAGTTAAGTTTTAATTTAATTTAAGATAGGCAAATTGTAATTTTAATATAAAATTAGGGAAGCGTTAGGTTTAGGGGTTACTAGTTTTATTTAGTTTATTGCGATGTAGGGGGCTTTCAGTTTAGGGTTTAATAGTTTAATTTAGTATATTTTGTTTTGGGGGGCTTGCGGTTTAGGGGTTAATAGGTTTATTATAGTGACGGGGGTGTAGGGCTTAATAACTTAAGTATAGTGGGGGCGATGTGGGCAGACGGCAGATTAGGGGTTAATAATATTTAAATAGTGTTTGCGATGCAGGAGGGTGGCGGTTTAGGGGTTAATAACTTTATGATTGTGGTGACGATGTCGGGGAGCGGCAGAATAGGTGTTAATAATTATTTTTAGTGGAGGTGATGTCAAGAGCGGCAGATTAATACATTTAATATAGTGTTTGCAATGAGGGAGGGCCTCGGTTTAGGGGTTAATAGGTAGTTTATGGGTGTTTAGTGTACTTTGTAGCAGTTTAGTTATGAGTTTTATGTAACAGTTTTGTAGAGTAAAACTTTTAACTACTGATTTTAAATTGCCAAACGGATCTTGTTGGTATAGGCTGCAACGCAATCATTTTAGCCTCACTGCAAAACTCGTAATGGCTGCGTTATGGAAGTCTCATGAAAAAACATAATTTTTACGCGTGCGGGACTGTTGTTGCGGTACAGGCTAAAAGGCTAGCGGTACAGCTATACCGACAAGACTTGTAATGGCTGCGGTGCTGTTTTTTTTTTTTTTTTTTTTTTTAGTTTTTATTAAAAAAAAAGTCAATAATAACAACAAGAGCAGATATGTAAATAACATAAGTAAATAGTGCAATAATTTCAATGTATTACATTTTACATAGTAGATACATTCAAAGGGGAATATGCTAAGCAATATAATTCATTGTCCATGAGTGTTCAACCCCCCCCCCCCCCCAAACCATCTGGAAGGGATCATTACAGACCCACCTTATATAAAGAAACAACCTGTTTTTCATTTGTCTGAATGAAGTAGCATTATACACATTTTATATGAGACCATGAGAGAGCTGTCATTACCAACATTATAATGTAACCATTGTGCGTGTAGGTATAGAGTGCTAAACTGACCTGTTCAGGTTTGTGCTGAGCTATAAGAGAAAATAAAAAGGGGAGAAAGAGGAGGAGAAACAAAAAAAAAAGGGGGAAGAAGGGAGGAATAAGAGAAGGGAGGAAGCGGTTTCATATTAAGGGAGAGGATAGGGATAGGGGAGGGAGGGGGGGAATAAGTGAGGCTACCTATATATCCATAAGGTGTTATAGAATTAAGCTACTGCAGAGGCAGTATACATGCAGAAAGGGATGAGGCTTGCAGTCGGGAATTATTCCGGACCATATGCCCAGATCATAATCTGGCTGCAGTGCTGTTTTAACGCTGAAATGGCAATTTTTTCAGCGCTAAAACACGAACGCACAACTAGTAATCGAGCTGTATGTTTTTTTTTATTGAACATATAGCTTAGATATATAAATATGCATCTTAAGGACTAATGTTTTTTATATATGTTTTTTATTATTTAGTCATTTTTTCAGAGTTTTAATGAATTATTATTCCCAGAGCCGTATTATAATGTTAATATAATTTCATTTGTATAGGTTTCATATTAATATGTTGGTATATGAGATATACACATGAAGCCTAGAATTCATAATACAGATGAGAGCCTTGGATATACCCATCTTAAGAGCCTTGAATATACCTATTTCAAGAACAATTCGAAGTTCCCCTTTAAATTATTGATTGGCTGAAAACTGACCGGAAAAATATAAAAGGTTAAAGCAGATGCACTAAAAGCATCTTGATAAAGGCCTTGCATGGCTGAAATGGGTAGATGTGTACTACTTGAAAGCACTGCCTTGTGAAAAGAGTTTGGAAACAGAGTGCTCTGAAAACTTCACTAGGAAACTGGACTTCTGTGATGAATTGCTTGCTACCCTGACTGGGTAGCTCCACCAAAGGATCCTTCCGATACCTGGAACAGGCCGCTATGTAGCGGAGAACAAGTGATTTTAGCAATTCCCACCCAAATAACTAGACAGACTAGCATTCAGGTGAAAACAAGAACTAACTTTTATTAGGGAAAACACACAACATTTATACAGAAACCGATCTTGATAACAAGCCTTATCTGACCATTATATCTTCCGCCATTCCCGTCCATCCAGACAGGTTGGCACCTGCCATAGAAGACACTGTCCCACAGAGACCCAGGACACAGGGGTGGTGGTTTCGAGGTAATCCCGGGGTAGCGGCAGCACTTCCAAGGTGTCATTTGAAAGCTCTCTGTCCCCAGATGCCACAGTCCAACATGTGGCATGATTTGTTACTGGGGACCAGAGTTACAGCCCGGTAAAGATTGGGGGGGTAGGGGTGTCCAAAGCCCCCAGTTCCCAAAGTAGCTCCCCTCTGGCAATTCCACCACCTCTTGTCCTTCCTAGGGGCTACCAATCCCCAAAAGAGCGGAGCTTTGGGACAAAGGGCCACTGGAAAGACCAGGGTTAAAGGGAACCAGGGATGCCAGTTGATGCGGCCGTCCGGCAGTTCCAGGAGGTCGACCAGCCAGAGGGAGATAGGTTGGTCAGAGGCCAGCTTCTTCCAAGATCCAGTTTACAGACAAATCAAGGGAAACCTTAGCTCTGGGAGATCCCTGTAGTTGGAGAATACAGGGAGTGCAGAATTATTAGGCAAGTTGTATTTTTGAGGATTCATTTTATTATTGAACAACAACCATGTTCTCAATGAACCCAAAAAACTCATTAATATCAAAGCTGAATAGTTTTGGAAGTAGTTTTTAGTTTGTTTTTAGTTATAGCTATTTTAGGGGGATATCTGTGTGTGCAGGTGACTATTACTGTGCATAATTATTAGGCAACTTAACAAAAAACATATATATATACCCATTTCAATTATTTATTTTTACCAGTGAAACCAATATAACATCTCAACATTCACAAATATACATTTCTGACATTCAAAAACAAAACAAAAACAAATCAGTGACCAATATAGCCATCTTTCTTTGCAAGGACACTCAAAAGCCTGCCATCCATGGATTCTGTCAGTGTTTTGATCTGTTCACCATCAACATTGCGTGCAGCAGCAACCACAGCCTCCCAGACATTGTTCAGAGAGGTGTACTGTTTTCCCTCCTTGTAAATCTCACATTTGATGATGGACCACAGGTTCTCAATGGGGTTCAGATCAGGTGAACAAGGAGGCCATGTCATTAGATTTTCTTCTTTTATACCCTTTCTTGCCAGCCACGCTGTGGAGTACTTGGACGCGTGTGATGGAGCATTGTCCTGCTTGAAAATCATGTTTTTCTTGAAGGATGCAGACTTCTTCCTGTACCACTGCTTGAAGAAGGTGTCTTCCAGAAACTGGCAGTAGGACTGGGAGTTGAGCTTGACTCCATCCTCAACCCGAAAAGGCCCCACAAGCTCATCTTTGATGATACCAGCCCAAACCAGTACTCCACCTCCACCTTGCTGGCGCCTGAGTCGGACTGGAGCTCTCTGCCCTTTACCAATCCAGCCACGGGCCCATCCATCTGGCCCATCAAGACTCACTCTCATTTCATCAGTCCATAAAACCTTTGAAAAATCAGTCTTGAGATATTTCTTGGCCCAGTCTTGACGTTTCAGCTTGTGTGTCTTGTTCAGTGGTGGTCGTCTTTCAGCCTTTCTTACCTTGGCCATGTCTCTGAGTATTGCACACCTTGTGCTTTTGGGCACTCCAGTGATGTTGCAGCTCTTAAATATGGCCAAACTGGTGGCAAGTGGCATCTTGGCAGCTGCACGCTTGACTTTTCTCAGTTCATGGGCAGTTATTTTGCGCCTTGGTTTTTCCACACGCTTCTTGCGACCCTGTTGACTATTTTGAATGAAACGCTTGATTGTTCGATGATCACGCTTCAGAAGCTTTGCAATTTTAAGAGTGCTGCATCCCTCTGCAAGATATCTCACTATTTTTGACTTTTCTGAGCCTGTCAAGTCCTTCTTTTGACCCATTTTGCCAAAGGAAAGGAAGTTGCCTAATAATTATGCACACCTGATATAGGGTGTTGATGTCATTAGACCACACCCCTTCTCATTACAGAGATGCACATCACCTAATATGCTTAATTGGTAGTAGGCTTTCGAGCCTATACAGCTTGGAGTAAGACAACATGCATAAAGAGGATGATGTGGTCAAAATACTCATTTGCCTAATAATTCTGCACTCCCTGTATACTCCACAACAGAGTGTTCTTCCTCTCCTGTAGTCCCTTTCCAGTAAGCTTTTACTAAGTCGAGGTGCCCCCTTATCTTCTGGCCATACACTAATTTAAAAGGAGAGAAGCCTGTGGATTCCTGGGGCACCTCTTGGTATGAAAAAAGGAGGTGTGGCAGGAATATTTCCCAATCCTTGTAAGTGGCTGAGAACATCCTTAGCAGATGCTTTAGGGTCCCGTTGAACCGCTCACATAGCCCATTCATCTGGAGATGGAAGGGGGCACTGTGCAGGGGTTTGATCCTGCATAATTTCCATAGCTGTTGAGTGATTTCCGCAGTGAACTGTGTTCCATGGTCGGAAATCACTTCCCGGGGAAAACCTATCCTGGTGAATTGCCAGAGCATTGCATCTGCTATGGTCTCTGCCTGGATATTAGCCAAGTGAATTGCCTACAGGTATCGAGTGGCATAGTCCACTACTGTAAAGATGTAACTTTTTCCTGAGGGGCTGGGCAGAGCTAATGATCCCACTATGTCTACGGAAACCCTGCTAAAGGGTTTGTTGATGATAGGCAGAGGGTGTAGGGGGGCTTTTGTATGGTCCGCTGTTTTCCCTACTTTGTGGCACACTTCATATGATTTGCAGTAGTCTTTAATATCTACTGTAATCCCTGGCCAGAAAAAGGTTTGGGTCAAGCGGTGGTAGGTCCTGGACTCTCCTAAGTGTCTGGCTAAGGGAAAGTCGTGTCCTTTTCCCAGTAAGTCGGACCGAAACTTCTTCGGCATGACCAGCTGTCGTTTGGGCACCAGCCCTTTTCTCCTCTCAGAGATCTGGTGCAGGAGCCCCCCCATTGGAAATGCTCTTTCCCAGAGCCCTGGGGGTCAGTACCCACCCAGTCTCGATAGGGGGCTAGAGTCAGGTCATTCAGGGTCTCCTGGGCATCCCCCTCTGACTTTCCACACAGGAGCCGGCTCCCCAGTTCAGGTGGACTTGAGCTGTGGGGGGTATGTACTACGGCTCCTCCAGCCACTCGGGTCCTCCCGATTTGACTGGAGGTGGGGGCTAGGTGGGGTTAAATCAGGGAGACGGTTGTGCCAGTGTCTCTTAATCCTTGGGCCGCCTGCCCATTGACCCAGACGTCCTGGCGATTATGCTGTCGATTATCCTGGGTCACCAGGCTAACGTCACGCAGAATACCAACGGTCATAGTTGTCTTGATCTCCATAGGGAACAGTGTGGAAAGCCTCCAGGGCCTTACCGGACAGTTTCCCAATCAGGATAGTAACCCTATCGGCATTGGTGACCCCCTGCAACCGGCACTGGGTCTCGAACAGTTGATGGAAGTGATCGATATCCTCGCTCTCATCTTGAAAGGTTCAGAAAGCCCCGTGAGGTAGTTTTCTGGGCCGGGAAGGGGGGTCCAGGGGATGCGGCATAACCCCTTCATAGACTTCTGAAGCTCCAGCATGTGTACCTTGGTGGCTTCAGTCACTACCCAAGTAATTATCTTGTCTGGGGGATTAGATCCATACAGAGCCAGTCACCACTGGATCTGCTGCTTGAGGTCAGACACTGTAGTCTCCTGAGTGGAGGCTGTACTGGGCCATCCCCCACTTTGATTGCTGTCCGACCCACCAGCCTGCTCGCTAGTCCAATCATGTAATAGGTGGCAAAGAAATCTTTGCTTTACTTTTAATACTTTGCTACCCCTTTGTGGAAAGCCAGAGTTAGTTACTCTGTTCATTCTTTTCCTACAGGTCCATGACAGGAAGAGTAGTGCCTGCCACACCTTGAGGATCACCATCTATTATGCAATAGGATCTAAGGTAAGTGCCTTTGCCTTCTAGGTACAGAAGGACAGCAGCACTTATGAGGATAACCCTCCTTTCCAGATCCCTTTTTTATATAAATGACATAATAATCCTTAAAAGCAGTCTGCTTTTCGTCCATCTGTGGCTCAGTGCATGGAGGTGATTGGTCTGATAGTGGCATCCATGGACATCATTCCTTTTGCTCGGGTTCCATTTACGACCACTGCAACTTTGTATACTCCGTCAATGGAACGGAGATCATTCGGATTTATCTCAGAGGATAAAACTGGACCCTCTAACAAGAGACTCTCTTGTGGTGGGTGTCACAGGAGCATCTGTCTTGGGGCACTTGCTTTCTGAGACCTTCCTGGGAAATTGTGACTATGGACGCCAGCCTGTCGTTGGTCCAATTTATAAGATTTCAATTGGACAACATCACCTCAGTGGCTTACATCAACCACCATGGAGAGATGCAGAGTTCCTTAGCCATGAAGGAGGTGACTCACAATCTACAGTGGGTAGAAGCTCACAATTGTCTTCTATCTGCCATCCACATCCCAGGAATGGACAACTTGGAAGCAGATTTTCTGAGCAGACAGACCTTTCATCCCGGGGAGTGGGCTCTCAATCCAGAAGTGTTCTCGCAGATATCCCTCAAGTGGGAGGTTCCAGAGTTGGATCTGATGGCGTCCCGCCAAAATGCCAAGGTTCCAAAGTATGATTCAAGGTCAAGAGATCCTCAAGCCATTCTGATAGATGCTCTAGCGGTTCCTTGGAGGTTTTCTCTGGCTTATCTGTTTTCTCCATTTGCTCTCCTTCCACGAGTCATTGCTTGTATCAAACAGGAGAGAGCATCAGTGATACTAATAGCTCCTGCATGGCCTTGCAGGTTCCCGTTCACGGATCTAGTAAGGATGTCATCTCTACCTCCTTGGAGGTTACCTCAGAGGAAAGACCTTCTACTTCAGGGTCCTTTCCTCCATCCAAACCTAGATTCTCTGAAGCTAACTGCTTGGAGATTGAATGACTAGTTCTGTCTAAACCGATCAGCCAATCAGATTGAGCTCGCATTCTATTGGCTGATCGGAACAGCCAATAGAATGCGAGCTCAATCTGATTGGCTGATTGAATCAGCCAATCGGATTGAACTTGATTCTGATTGGCTGATTCCATCAGCCAATCAGAATTTTCCTACCTTAATTCCGATTTGCTGATAGAATCCTATCAGCCAATCGGAATTCGAGGGACGCCATCTTGGATGATGTCCCTTAAAGGAACCGTCATTCATCGGGAAGTCGTCGGAAGAAGAAGATGGGTCCGCGGTGGAGGTCTTCAAGATGGAGCCGGTCCTCATCGGATGAAGATAGAAGATGCCCCTTGGAAGAAGATGGTTGCCGGTCCGGATCTACTCTTCTTCCCGGATAGGATGAAGACTTTGGAGCCTCTTCTGGACTTCTTCAGCCGTCGGATGATGGATGTCTAGCCCCCGCTTGGGCTTAGATGAAGATTTCGGAGCCTGGAACGATCGGTGATACCTGGCATGGTGAAGACAAGGTAGGAAGATCTTCAGGGGCTTAGTGTTAGGTTTATTTAAGGGGGGTTTGGGTTAGATAAGGGGTATGTGGGTGGTGGGTTGTAATGTTAGGGGGGTATTGTATGTTTTTTTTTACAGGCAAAAGAGCTGAATTCATTGGGGCATGCCCCGCAAAGGGCCCTGTTCAGGGCTGGTAAGGTAAAAGAGCTTTGAACTTTAGAAATTTAGAATAGGGTAGGGCATTTTTTTTATTTTGGGGGTCTTTGTTATTTTATTAGGGGGCTTAGAGTAGGTGTAATTAGTTTAAAATTGTTGTAATATTTTTCTGATGTTTGTAAATATTTTTTTATTTTTTGTAACTTAGTTCTTTTTTATTTTTTGTACTTTAGTTAGTTTATTTCATTGTATTTATTTGTAGATATTGTATTTAATTAATTTATTGATAGTGTAGTGTTAGGTTTAATTGTAGGTAATTGTAGGTATTTTATTTAATTAATTTATTGATAGTGTAGTGTTAGGTTTAATTGTAACTTAGGTTAGGATTTATTTTACAGGTAATTTTGTAATTATTTTAACTATTTTAGCTATTAAATAGTTCTTAACTATTGTACCTGGTTAAAATAAATATTAATCCTAAAATAGCTATAATATAATTATAATTTATATTGTAGCTATATTAGGATTTATTTTACAGGTAAGTATTTAGCTTTAAATAGGAATAATTTATTTAATAAGAGTTAATTAATTTCATTAGATTTAAATTATATTTAAGTTAGGGGGGTGTTAGTGTTAGGGTTAGACTTAGCTTTAGGGGTTAATACATTTATTAGAATAGCGGTGAGCTCCAGTCGGCAGATTAGGGGTTAATGTTTGAAGTTAGGTGTCGGCGATGTTAGGGAGGGCAGATTAGGGGTTAATACTATTTATTATAGGGTTAGTGAAGCAGATTAGGGGTTAATAACTTTATTATAATAGCGGTGCGGTCCGGTCGGCAGATTAGGGGTTAATAAGTGTAGGCAGGTGGAGGCGATGTTGTGGGGGGCAGATTAGGGGTTAATAGATATAATATAGGGGTCGGCGGTGTTAGGGACAGCAGATTAGGGGTACATAGGGATAATGTAAGTAGCGGCGGTTTAAGGAGCGGCAGATTAGGGGTTAATAATAATATGCAGGGGTCAGCGATAGCAGGGGCGGCAGAATAGGGGTTAATAAGTGTAAGGTTAGGGGTGTTTAGACTCGGGGTACATGTTAGAGTGTTAGGTGCAGATGTAGGAAGTGTTTCCCCATAGCAAACAATGGGGCTGCGTTAGGAGCTGAACGCGGCTTTTTTGCAGGTGTTAGGTTTTTTTTCAGCTCAAACAGCCTCACTGTTTCCTATGGGGGAATCGTGCACGAGCACGTTTTTTAAGCTGGCCGCGTCCGTAAGCAACTCTGGTATCGAGAGTTGAAGTTGCGTTAAATATGCTCTACGCTCCTTTTTCGGAGCCTAACGCAGCCATTCTGTGGACTCTCAATACCAGAGTTATTTAAAAGGTGCGGCCAGAAAAAAGCCAGCGTTAGCTACGCGGGTCGTTAACGACAAAACTCTAAATCTAGCCGTATGATTGTTTACTGGCTTAATAGGTCAACTACTACAGCTCAGGGATAAACCTTCACAAATATTCCCACTTCCCACTTACTGATCAGAGTGATCCCAGGAATAACACTGTTATCAGCACATAAAGAGCAATTTCTTTTCACTAAAAGTTATTTTTTTTTGTTAGAGGCATAAAACTATTTGGGAAACATTGTAGCAGTGATCTCTCTGCCTCTTTCACCTTAGATTGCACTGAGGAAAGATAGAGGTAGAGGGAAATGCAGACAGCCAATGATTCCAATCATTGGCTGGCACATTGTATCAGTGTTTGTCAGTCACAGCAATCCTCTGATTCCATATATACGTCCTGCTTGAGTTTCAGAGAATCATATTACTCATCCTATTAAAAAAGCCATATAAGAATGTTCACCCTATTAACCCTAAATTCTAAAAACAGACATTAAACATTACGATTGTTTACTGTTTTTAAAGGTCAACTACTACAGCTCTCTAGGTGGTCAGGGACAAACCTTCTCAAATATTTTGAAATATATTTTGGATGCAAAAAAAAAAAGAATAACCTGGTTTCCATTTTTCAGATTTTAAAGTTATATATTTCAAACTATGCCAATCTTTGAGTGAAACTTTTAAATCAACTGCAAAAAACACCTGCATTACATATCAGGAACAGAGGTATTATATAATAGGAATATGCATTTGTTTGGCATAGAAAGAATGCCGAATATGGCTACCGGCTAGTGGCTTCCGGCTCTGTAAAATATTGTATAAAGTGCAACACACAAAGATCTGGATTTGCATTTATTCTGTGTTGAATCGAACAAATGCACACCCCTATTGTGTAATATTTTAAGTAGACTTTTACAAGAATGTTCACAAATCTTGACAGAAGTTAAAGATACATTATGCATGACAGATAATTAACTCGATATTGATGACTACTGCCTAATATATTTGAATGCATTTTTTTTTCTTTTTGCTTAAGCAATAACATTAATTCAGAGAAGAAGGTACAACCGGCTGAATCCACCACCACCAGCTGTTTTTATTGGTTCTTTTATTAAAGCATAATATTCAGTTAATACTTATTATTCAATAATAAATTATTTAACACTGAGGCAAATCAGTTTCTTATCCCTTTGTTATTCTTTATGTGATAATGTCAATTCTTTTAATAAGCCTCTTCACTTACAATTTGTGTATACATTTTCAAAGCTATTGTGACAATATATACCGGTATTTTATTCAAAGAGTAAAATCATGGCACATATATTAGTTGTATTTGTGCTTTAATAATTAACTCCAGATATTAATTCTATTGGTATGATCCTACTAGGCCCCTATATGTCCTGCTTGAGTTTCAGAGAATCATATTACTCATCCTATTAAAAAAGCCATGTAAGAATTTTCACCCTATTAACCCTAAATTTCAAAAACAGACATTAAACATTACGATTGTTTACTGGCTTTAAAGGTCAACTACTACAGCTCAGGGACAAACCTTCACAAATATTCCCACTTCCCACTTACTGATCAGAGTGATCCCAGTAATAACACTGTTATCAGCACATAAAGAGCAATTTCTTTTCACTAAAAGTTATTTTTTTGGTTAGAGGTATAAAACTATTTGGGAAACATTGTAGCAGTGATCTCTCTGCCTCTTTCACCTTAGATCTCGTTGAGGAAAGATAGAGGTAGAGGGAAATGTGGACAGTCAATGATTCCAATCATTGACTGGCACATTGTATCAGTGTCTGTCAGTCACAGCAAACCTGTGATTCCATTGGCACTGATTGGCATCTGATCCAAGAGTGTAAGTTTTATAGGGGGAGCTAGGTGGCCTCAGACCTTAGGACATTCCATGCCATCCTAATGTTGTTAAGGGACAGTGTTTTAAGGACGTCATAGAATGTCATCACATCATTAAAGGGAGAGTCTACTTGATTTGTTTTATTGTTTAAAAAGCTAGATAATGCCATCACTACCCTTTCCTCAGCTTTGCACAACCAACATTGTTGTATTGATATACATTATAACTTCTAAACCTCTAAATCTCTGCCTGTTTCTAAGCCCCATGCATATCCCCTCTTATCTCAGTGCATTTTATTAGCTTTTCACAGCCAGACAGTGTTAGGTCATGTGTGCAATATAGATAACATTGTGCTCATTCCCCTGGAGTTATGCATGAATCATCACTAATTAGCTAAAATGCAAGTTTGTAAAAATCACTGAGATAAGGGATCAATCTGCAGAGGTTTAGATAATAGGTAATCATAGAGGTTAAAAGTATATTGATATAATAGTGTTGGTTATGCAGAACCTGGGAATAGGAAATAAAGGGATTACTCTATCTTTTTAAACAATACACATTTTCAAGTAGACTGTCCCTTTAAGATGTTAACATTTAATAATGCTGTGTCAGGTGTACCTGAAGTTCAAGGAAGATCAAGGAGTATAATTTTCATGACATTCCCTGTACAATTACTGAACATCAAGTACATTAAACATTTTTGGAAAAAGGCAAAACACGCTCTGAGATCCCTAAACACTCTTTGGGATGCTCTAAAGGAGGCTTGAAATATTTTGCTTTTAAAAAATTCTGCACAAAATTGTAGAATAGATAAATGACATTAAAGAAGCCATTAAGACAAAAGTGGTTTTAACAAATACTATGGGGCCGAATTATCAAGCTCCGAATGGAGCTTGAGGCCCCTTGTTTCCGGTGAGCCTTCATGCTCGCCGGAAACTCAAGTTATGAAGCAGCGGTCTAAAGACCTCTGCTCCATAACTTTTCCGCCTGCTCTGAGGCTGCAGACAGAAATCAACCCGATTGAATACGATCGGGTTGATTGACAACCCCTCAATCTGCAGGGGGCGGCATTGCATATATTTAAAATTTTAGTTTAGTTTTATTAAAAAAAAGGGCCAGATTACGAGTGCACATAAATGTGCTCTTGTATTACAAGTTCGTATTGCCGCAAGACAAGCGCTCATGAGAGTGCGCGTTTCCTTATGCTCCAATGGGAGCCTCCTTTTCATGCCTGCAACCACGGCCAACAACCTAGCGCAGCCCAGGGGCAAATCATGCACCATTGGGCAGCAATAAATAAATATATATGTATATGCTTATATACATATATATATATATGTGTTCATATGTGTATATACACATATTAACATACACACACACACACATATATATATATATATATATATATATATATATATATATATATATAAAAAAACTTATACATATATATTTATAGAGAAAACACAGTCCCCCATTTACCCCTTCATTGTTAAGGCACTTTTGGTGTCCTTTATTTATTTCAATCACCTTATATCCCATCACATTAACCCCTTATAACTTAAATAAAAATGCTCATATTTATTTGTTATTGTAAAGTAATGTCCTTTTTATTTGGGGGGCAATTGGGGCAACTTTTTCTTTTTAACCAGAGGTCTGACCACTGGTTAATTGCGCTTAGTCAAAAGTGAAACCGCATGCTCGCCGTCACATTAACCACCCACTTGTAATGGCTGGTTATTTAACATGTACCCATAAACGGGCAAATTTGCCCCTTTACAGCGCACATTAATATAGCGCCTCACTTGTAATCTAGCCTAAAAGGTTTTAACATGTGAACACCGCAAGAATAGTAAATGTATTATTGTCATGCAAACAGACAAGGAATATTACTCAAAACAGGTAAAATTAGTTTTCAACGAGCCCATGGTATAGAATTTGAAAAGTGAAAAAATCCTTTCAGAAACAGCTAAAAATTGTTTTCTATTGAATTGAAAAAAACATGGTCAAATTGTCCCAAATGTAAGGTAAAAGGAATGTTTATGTGAGACATTCGTATTAGAAAACCATTAGGTAAATTGGTTATTATGGTGTTAAAATTAATTGGAACAGGCTCCATTTTGAAAACCTTACAAAAGCCATGATTATTAATCTAGTCTAATGTTTTTTTAAAGGGGCAGGAAACATCAAATAAAGTAAGATTAGCATGCACAGTGTGTGCATTACAGCGTAATTGTAGATGTAAATTAAACATTGTACCTGTAAGATTAACAGCAAAAGTTACCTTTCCAGCTCTCCCCTTGAAGACTCGTCTGGCTGTCCCCCATGGTTACACCCATAAGCTGTTTGACCCTTTGCCTTCCTTCTTCAATTGTTTAAACTGGAGTGCCGGGTTGAGGGCTGACATTGAGCAAACCATGGGGCAGACACATACTGATTTTAGAACACACTTAATAAAAATGGCAGTGGCACAGATGATAGCATTTTAACCCCTTAAGGACCAATTATTCTGTCATGGTTGTCCGTGCCATAAGGTGGTGCTGGCAATCGCAGGGTTAATGCTCTTGCTAGCTGCCTCAGGATCTGATGCAGGCTAGCAACAGCAAATCACAATGTCCAAGCCCACGTGATCGCTGTGACAGCCAATCACAGCGGTCACAATGTTGCAGGGACATCAGATCCGCCTCCCTCCACCTCTGTTCAGTTTGTGAAGTGGAGAGAGACAGATCTTTGTTACTTTGAATGCTGTAAAAAAATCCAACGTATTAATAAAAGTTAAATTATCCCCTTTTCCCAGTCCTTAAATTTATTTTGAATTACTTTTCTTAAGCTGCACTAAGTATGTACACATTATTATTACCAAAACTCTAAAAAAAAGTTGATATTTTGTTTATAATAAATGAGAACTTATATATGTATATGTAACATCAAATTAAAGCCCTTTTTGTCTTTTAAAAATGGTATATAATATGTGTTGGTGCAATAAATGAGAAAGATGGCAACTTCGGTTGAACACACACATAGCAAAAATGCAAAAATTGCTTTGGTCTTTAACGGAAAGACAAGCATCTGAAGCTGGATCCTTAAGGGGTTAATTGGCTGTACCATCCACTGCTGATTTTCAGGGAAAAAAATCCTGCTTCTTTGGTGGGCAGCTGGAGGTACCTTCAAGATAATTTTTGAAGTTAATCTTATAGATACAATAATAATGTTTAGATACTTTTACCCTGTAATGCACTCACTATGGATAGTATACTTAGTTTATGGACAAAATGTATCATCATTGCAGGCAGACAAGTTTGCAAGCAGTGAACATGTCTGCCAGCAAGCACCACTTGCCCCTTGTGCAATGCCACCCACGGTTCCTGCGCAACCAATTGCGCAAGAGTAAGGCATGTCAGTCACCATGAATGAGCGAGTGTCCGGGTGATTAATTTCACAACCTCGGAGGTGGCACAGAGGCAAAAGAAGCTGTTTCTGCTTCTTAAATCTGTGGCTGCAGGCTCTTTCATGCAAACCTGCTCCACATAGCATCAAAAGCTGCAAGTGCAGCTTCATACGTTTAACCCCTTTGTAATATTGACTGTCCTTTAATGATCATTTCACTTCTTAAAAATAAATATATAATTTATTTACCTGGATGTTCATTTTTTATATTTTTACAAATATTATAAAGAAACTATGTATTCTTAATAACATTTTAACTATTCTGTATCTTTAAGTACTTTCTCAACAAAATAATGCATACATTAACTTCCTCCACAAAATGATACTTACATTTACATTTATTTTCTATCTTCCTCAAGTAAAATTTCATTATACGGCTTGAGGTCTGCACTAATCTCTGCTCATTTTATTTTCCTTCATTGCTTCTTACACAAACAGACTGAATAAATAAGGATGTCTGACATAAAAAAAAAATCTTAGATTTTAAAAGTATTTATTTTTTAATGATATTTTTTTCCAAGTTTAAAGTGTTCTTTTTAGTGACTTTCTTCTGAATCTACAGGTCTGTCTGTGCTCTCTATAAAAGAATCCAGATTATATCCAGCTGTTATCTTGGCAAAGCAGAAGCTGTTGATGTGTTGAATATAAATCCATTGAATTGGAATAGCCTTGTAGACAAAAAAGCATAGAATGAGTCTGCTTACATTAGAATCGCACCAATTTATTTTTTATATCCACCATGTAAATTGTTATTTACACTCAGTATGTGATCATTTTTCTCTTTTTTAAAAAGAAAAAAAAAGAGAAAAGAGAAATGTATGAAAAAATGTGACGCTTCATCAAATAACTTAATTGTAACATTACATCTTTGCTCTTTTTTGGAAACATTGGAAATCACTGTGGTAGTTCTCGATGTAGGTCAGATATTGTAACTAAGACAGTTCTTATGATGTTTGATGGCAACACAGGGTACATTGCTTAGTATCTCTCATGCTGATTCCATTGTTGTGTTTGACATTTATATTGTGTTCATGTATAAAGGTTTCGGTTTTTATGTCTGCAATATCAGTGAACATAACAGTAACACATACATTAGCTGCATGACTCACACACTTTATAGTTTATTGTTTTCATGTATTATATGTCTATATTCCAATATTTTAACAGTGATGGAAGGTCTTTACAATATAACCTTTTATACACATACAGTATCTATTTATTTTAATTTACATATCACAGACCAGTCACCAGTCATTCAAGATATATGATTTATGTTTAACCCCTTCTTAGTTTTAGTTTATTTTATATGTCCTTAAATAATGGTAATTGACTAACATTGCTACAATCTTATTGATGTCTTCTGTGATATTGATGTAACTTTTCAACTGAATATTTTGATGTTATTTTACAATTTATATGTCATTGTTAGCTTCATTCTATCTACTTCTTTGAGCAAATACATGCTTTATTTGTTTTATTGTCCTACCTGCATAACATCAGATGTATCACTAAATTTGTGACTGATTTATTACACCGATGATGCAAGAACTCAGATGGCCAACTGATGTGCAGCTATCAAAGTGTTTACTATGATAAGTTATTCTGACCAACCAGTTGCAAGACATTTAATTCATGCTGAGCACATAATCTTTGACTCTGATCAATCACGTTTCACCATTGTAAAGAGTGGTTATCTGGCCAAAAGACTCCTAGAGTGAGAGTCTATGGGGATATACAAACTGGGGTCATTGTCCCCCATAAGTCTCAAGGTACATAGTTTTTAGCACAGTTTGTCTTCTTTGACATATCCAACCTATTACCTTTTGGTTAAGCTATAGATAATGATATATTCCATTGTATCACTTTTAAGGAACCATCACAATGGTTGCTACTTCAATAAATAGATTAGTGAATGTGAGAGACTACTATAAATGGTCTTTTGTTCCATGTTTGAGTCAAGTATCAGTCAGGTGGGTGGTCTTGTCTAAGGGGGATATCTATCAAGCCTTCAACCTATCACGCCTACAGACTGGCAAAAGTTGACATTTGTGACGTAACATACAATCTGCCGGTCTCGATCCAATGCCGATCGATGCTTACGTCATTACAGATGTACACATTCGGCTCTTTCTGACACTTTTTGCCAGTTTTCAAATTTCTAACAGGTACCCTCGTGGCTATTCCAGTCCAGCATACCTGGTTTTCAATCTGGCACCCTGGAGGCCGCGGATGCCATAGGAATCAATGGGAATCTGAAAGCAGAGAAAGCTTATGTTCGATGCAGCCAGATATCCCATTGATTTCTATGGTTGAAAACAAGCAACATTTCCACCTAACACCCAAACATAAGCCCCGAGTCTAAACACCCTTAATCTGCTGCCCCCGACATTGCCGCCACCTACATAATTTTATTAACCCCTATCCCACCACTCCCGGACCCCGCCGCCACCTAAATAAAGTTATTAACCCCTATCCTGCTGCTCCCGGACCCTGCCGCCTAAATAAATGTATTAACCCCTATCCCGCCACTCCCGGGCCATGCCGCCACTAAATAATGAACAGCCAATAAGATGAGAGCTGTTCAAATCCTATTGGCTGAGTGGAGCAGCCAATATGATTTTAGCAGCTCTAATCCTATTGGCTGATTGAAATCTTTCAGCCAATAGGAATGCAAGGGACGCCATCTTGGATGACGTCACTTGCATTCAAGTTCCAGTTTACGGCGGTTACGGAATTGAAGAGGAGCTCCGCACCAGATGTCTTTAGGATGGACCCGCTCCACGCCGGAGGGATGAAGATAGAAGATGCCGTCTGGATGAAGACTTAGCCGGCTGGATAAAGATGGAAGAGGGCACCCGGATGAAGACTTCTTGCTGTCCAGATAAAGACTTCTTGCCGGCTGGATGGATCCTTTAAACGGGACTTCAATAACTGTGGATCGTCAGGGGGTTAGCGTTAGGTTTATTTAAGAGTTTATTGGGTGGGTTTTATTTTTAGATTAGGGTCTGGGCAGGTAAAAGAGCTAAGTGCCCTTTTAAGGGCAATGCCCATACAAATGCCCTTTTCAGGGCAATGGGGAGCTTAGGTTATTTTAGATAGGGTTTTTATTTGGGGGGTTGGTTGGTTGGGTTTTGGGTTTTATTGTTGGGGGGTGTTTGTAATTTTTTTTACAGGTAAAAGAGCTGATTTCTTTGGGGCAATGTCCCACAAAAGGCCCTTTTATGGGCCATTGGTAGTTTATTGTAGGCTAGTGTTCTTTTTAGTTGGGGAGGGCTTTTTATTTTGATAGGGCTGTTAGATTAGGTGTAATTCTTTTTTATTTTTGATGTGTTTTTTCCCCCCGTAATTTAGTGTTTTTTTTTTTTGTAACTTGGCGTTTTTTTTTGGTCCGGGAGCAGAGGGATAGGGGTTAATAACTTTATATAAGTGGCGGCGGGGTCCAGGAGCGGCGGGATAGGGGTTAATAACTTTATTTAGGTGGTGGCGGGGTCTGGGAGCAGCAGGATAGGGGTTAAACATTTTAGTATAGTGGCAGCGTTTAGTGACAGGGTATAAATAAAGTTGGTAAAAAGCCGAATAGACGCGAGATCGATGACTGTTAATTAACAACAGTCCGATGCTCATCGCCCCGTACTTGGTGCACGTCTTTTTGCTGGCTTTTTTAATATATATGGAGATCGCATTCAGTTCCGCGGCCGCGATGTTAGGCGATGTTAGGCGACCGTATTGGTGCTTTGATAAATATCCCCCTTTAAGTATCTTGAAATTCCTATTTTTCCTTGGATGCTTGTAAGATGTATCTGGTATGTATAGGCTTTTGGGCCTGTATGCCAAGGTCTGTTGACTTAATATAGTCAGTGATAATAGCATGCTTTTTGGGGGGATATTACCTATTACTTCATGGTTAAGATATGTGGATATGTGGCAAGAATTGAGATGTTATTGACTCATTTGAGAAGATGGCAGGTGTTAAATGCTGTGGAATTTTTTAAAACTTCAGATGTCTCATTCTACGTTGTTAGTTATTTTTCTGATCCCATTTTCTTTTTCGTTTTTTTTTATAGACATTTGGTTGGTCACATTTCTTTTTTTAAATTAAATATTATACATTTGAAAAAGGGTATACAGGTATACACTCCTCTTTATCAATTCTGATATCAAGCTAAAACACACATTCAATATTTATATATATTTACAGCACCCTTGAAGTATTTCCTTAGACATGTGAGTATATTAGGGGTTAAAATACCTTCTAGGCTACAGTAATGAAGTACTGTTTGTTTAATTTTAAATATTTTTAATTTTCACTGATTTTGGTGTTTAGAAAAAATCATATCAGAGATGGGTACTAGGTTGCATATGGTTTAAGCCACATACTGTAGCTAATGATTATTAGCATAGTAGCCAATGTTGATTAAGTAAATAAAAACGCCTAGATTACGAGTTGTGCGGTAACAGGGGTGCGTTGCGAACCTGCAGTTTATTCTCACCACTCACTTTTCTACAGCGCTGGTATTACAGGTTTTTATTAACCCACCGTTAACAGGCAAGAAGTGAGGCAAGAAGTGAGTGTAGAGCAAAATTGCTCTCCACACTGCACTCCAATACCAGCGCTGCTTAAGTCAGCGGTGAGCTGGTTGTACGTGCTCGTGCACGATTTTCCCATAGACATCAATGGGGAGAGCCGGCTGAGAAAAAGTCTAACGCCTGCAATAAAGCAGCGTAAAACTCAGTAACACAACCCCATTGATTCCTATGGGGAAACTAAAGTTATGTTTACACCTAACACCCTAACATGAACCTTGAGTCTAAACACCCCTAATCTTACACTTATTAACCCCTAATCTGCCACCCCCGACATCACCGACACCTACATTATATTTATTAACCCCTAATATCCCTCCCCCAATGTCGCCGCAACCTACCTACATTTATTAACCCCTAATCTGCAGCCCCTAACGTCACCGCCACTATACTAAATTTATTAACCCCTAAACCTAAGTCTAACCCTAACCCTAACACCCCCTAACTTAAATATAATTTAAATAAATCTAAATAAAATTCCTATCATTACCTAACTTATTCCTATTTAAAAATAAATACTTACCTATAAAATAAACCCTAAGCTAACTACAATATAACTAATAGTTACATTGTATCTAGCTTAGGGTTTATTTTTATTTTACAGGCAAGTTTGTATTTATTTTAACTAGGTAGAATAGTTACTAAATAGTTATTAACTATTTAATAACTACCTAGCTAAAATAAATACAAATGTACCTGTAAAATAAAACCTAACCTAAGTTACACTAACACCTAACACTATACTACAATTAAATAAATAACCTAAATGAAATACCATTAAATAAATCAAATACAATTAGCTAAATTACAAAAACAAACAAACACTAAATTACAGAAAATAAAAAACAAATTACAAGATCTTAAACTAATTACACCTAATCATTGAGGACATCTTGCCGCTTGGATGAAGACTTCTCCCAGTAAGTGAATCTTTGGGGGTTAGTGTTAGGATTATTTAAGGGTGTATTGGGTGGGTTTTATTTTTAGGTTAGGGCTTTGGGCAGCAATAGAGCTAAATGCCCTTTTAAGGGCAATGCCCATCCAAATGCCCTTTTCAGTGCAATGGGGAGCTTAGGTTTCTTTAGTTAGGGTTTTATTTGGGGGGTTGGTTGTGTGGGTGTTGGGTTTTATTGCTGGGGGGGTTGTTTGTATTTTCTTTTTCAGGTAAAAGAGCTGATTTCTTTGGGGCAATGCCCCTCAAAAGCCCCCTTTTAAAGGCTATTGATAGTTTAATTTAGGCTAGGGTTTTTTTTTAATTTGGGAGGCTTTTTTATTTTGATAGGGCTCTTAGATTAGGTGTAATTAGTTTAAATATCTTGTAATTTATTTTTTATTTTCTGTAATTTAGTGTTTGTTTTTGGTAATTTAGCTAATTGTATTTAATTTATTTAAGTGTATTTAATTTAGGTAATTTATTTAATTGTAGTGTAGTGTTAGGTGTTAGTGTAATTTAGGTTAGGTTTTATTTTACAGGTAAATATGTATTTATTTTAACTAGGTAGTTATTAAATAGTTAATAACTATTTAATAACTATTCTGTAAAATAAAAATAAACCCTAAGCTAGCTACAATGTAACTATTAGTTATATTGTAGCTAGTTTAGGGTTTATTTTATACGTAATAAATATAAGTATTTAGTTTTAAATAGGAATAATTTAGGTAATGATAGGAATTTTATTTAGATTTATTTAAATTATATTTGTTAGGGGGTGTTAGGGTTAGGGTTAGACTAAGATTTAAAGGGTTAATAAATTTAGAATAGTGGCGGCGACGTTGGAGATGGCAGATTAGGGGTTAATAAGTATAATGTAGGTGGCGGCAATGTTAGGGACAGCAGATTATGGGTTAATAATATTTAAAGGGACAGTCTGCCATTGAATTGTTATTGTTTTAAAAGATAGATAATCACTTTATTACCCATTCCCCACTTTTGCATAACCAACACAGTTATATTAATATACTTTTTACCTCTATGATTACCTTGTGTCTAGGAACCTTCTTCCAGCCCCCTGATCACATTACCATGACTGTTTATTATCTATTGTCTTAAATTTAGCATTGTTTTGTGGTTAATCTTAAATAACCCCCTGTGCCTGAACACAGTGTTATCTATATGGCCCACGTGTACTTTCTGTCTCTTTGTGTTGAAAAGAGATTTAAAAAGCATGTGATAAGAGGCAGCCCTCAAAGGCTTAGAAATCAGCATATGAGCCTACCTATATTTAGTTTAAACTAAGAATACCAAGAGAAAAAAGCAAATTTGATGATAAAAGTAAATTGGAAAGTTTATTAAAATTAAAAGTCCTATCTGAATAATGAAAGTTTAATTTATACTAGACTGTCCCTTTAACTTATGTTTGCGAGGGGGGAGTGCAACGGTTTAGGGGTTAATATGTTTATTATAGTGGCAGCGATACCCGGATCGGCAGATTAGGGGTTAAAAAATGTATTACAGTGTTTGCGATGCGGGAGGGCCTCGGTTTAGGGGTTAATAGGTAGTTTATGGGTAATAGTGTACTTTTTAGCACTTTAGTTATGAGTTTTATGCTAAAGCTTTGTAGTGTAAAACTCATAACTACTGACTTTAAAATGCGTTAGGAATCTTGGTGGTAGATGGTGTACCGCTCAGTTTTTGGTCTCCCAGGACAAACTCGTAATACCGGCGCTATGCAAGTCCCATTGAAAAAAACCTTTACGAAATTTACGTAAGTTGGTTTGCGGTAAGGCCAAAAAAGTGTGCGGTACACCTATACCTGCAAGATTTGTAATACCAGCGGGCGTAAAAAAGCAACGTTAGGACCTGAAAAAGCTGCTTTTTTACCTTAACGCACAACTCGTAATCTAGCCGAAAGAAAGCAGGCACGGAGGTGAAAATCCCTAAAATGTATTGAGAGTCCCCCCAAAACATAATAAAATAAATAAGTAGGGTAGGAAACACGGTCTTACACATTTCGTCTCTCTATATATGTGTAATGTGATTTTATATTTTTTATTGAGCTTACTATATCAAACAATCACAAATTACAGGATTATGTCTCTAAGAGCACACAGTAAAATTACATTTTATATATATTTAGAAGACAATTAGTAGGTAGACTCATATTCTGTCTGCACAAAGCACTCTAAATTAAGACTGTGAAATTCAGTGAAATATTAACAAATATTTATATGAATATCACTCTAAAAACCACTTAGACTATAATAGAAATAAAAAAACAAACTTACCCTTTAAAAAAAAATGGCACACTTGGACTATCTAGGCTGAAGTTATGAAATATAGGGGCCATTAGGGATTATAACAGAAAGGGCCACTGTTGGACCCCACTGTATCTTAGATATTAAAAAATCAGGACCTAAACAAGATGGCCTCTTTTAAAACCTTAAATATACTAGCATTTTAGAATAAAGAAAAAATTAAACATAGCTGAGATTTGATTACCTGGGGTTTGACCAAGTATGCTTCTGGATAAAGATCAAGAATCATAGCATATATGGGAATGATCCCGAGTGTATAGAACATATTTTCTATGATAAAATACAATAGGACTCCTATTCAAATTACAAATTACCCAAACTGATGTTGATTTTTAATCCATAGAATTTATATGGTTAACCTCCAATTTCCACTGAAGTTGGTTAGGGGAAATGTCAGGAATTCCACCTTATCAGACATCAGCACCACCATCTCTACAATACCACCTTTAGTTTCTATGTCCAACCCACCTACTCTATATCACCTGTGCTGAGAGATCAGACAGGTGCTTAGTTATTAAGTTAGTACCTGAGCTACACAGTCTATGTGTTTGATTTCTCACTGGAAATTTGTTTCCTAATTTTCATATGTTTCTAAATCCTGCCTGGATTTCTTCTAACTCTCCCTTTGGATTACAAGCTTACTCAGCATTCCACCTTAATCCGGATACAAGCCACTACCAGCTTTTACCTAAGAAGCCTTCAGTAACATTCTTGTTACCTACACCACCCTGCAAGGAGTATCTAACAGCCTGACACTATCTACACAGAGTCGAGTGACGTCACTCGCGATTGAGCGGAACAGCGCTCTTGCCCTGTCAATCACTGCAGTGCTTCAGACCGCACACGCCGTTTGCTCCTCGCAGAGACTGTACACGCTGCCTGAATCCCACACGCTGATCAGAGGTAAACACAGCCTTTGCATTTACAGAGCGCCTGCTCGTACTTATCCTCCTGCTACAGTGTGAGTGTTGTGTCCATTTCTATTAATAAGGAGCCGGATTATATTGATTCCATTCCTGATTCTACTAAGATAAGGATAATTGTTGTGCCTTACATTCTACTATATGAATCCATCCTGAACTGTATATATGTGTAAATAGTAATTTGAATTAACTTGATTAACTGACACCAGAGTTAACAGGTCTCCCTACCTGCATACCTTAACCAATGGAATCACTAATTCACTGCAAGCTTAATTGGGTGTCTTGTCACATAGGATACTCCTGGCTGAGTGAGACAAATACCAAATCCTCAGCTGCAGATCCTCATCTTCCTCCTATCCATTACAGGAAATCTCTTTGAACTAGAAAGTATCTATACAGTTTCTGTACAATACTAAAGGTTTCCACTATCCTATGTGACTGAGCCCTGCCCTATCGGTAATGCACCTTTTTTATTACTACGTTTACCTTTTTTAATGTATTTTGATTTATTATTAGACTGAGACATTTTAAAATAAGTTTTCCCCTGCACCCAAACTGCTTAAAATGTGTTAAGAAAAGCTTTATTCTCCAGTTAAACAACACTTTGCAATTGAGCTGGTGCTTTAGTGTAACTGCTTAATTTAAAATGGATTTTTATTTCAAAATCAGCTGCAGAAAATTTTTCACTAAAAAAAATCACAGAAAGTAAAAAAAAAAGTTCTGCCTCTGGGCATATAGCAAGCTAGAATCTGCACATTTTCATGCTGGTTTCTAAAATGCTAGACATCTATGATTTTGAATTTCTCTTTCCAGTATGGAGTTACATACCCTTCTAAGTGCTATGGGGTAGTTAAGAGCTTTTTATTGTCTATAAGTAGAATCACACTTTAGACATCACAGGTTTTCTTTGTAATCCCTTTAATGGGTCTAACTTTGGGATGCAAAAGTTCTCTTCTGACCAAACCCCCAACTCTTTGCTCCAAACTTGCATGGAACCTCCACCTTGTTTAATTATTGCCTGCAGATTCTCATACTTGTACTGCTCTCCAGCCTTTAGGCAAATAAACTGATTTCTGCTATAGGCAAGTAATTAAAAATTTGACTCATCTGCTGGTGACTCCTCCTCTCTTTTGCCTCTGTCTGTTGGAGTACCTCAAGGCTCTGTCCTGGGTCCTCTTCTCTTCTCTATTTACACTTCTTCACTGGGTAAACTTATCATTAGCTATGGCTTCAGCTATCATCTCTATGCTGATGATACCCAGATCTACCTTTCCACCCCCGCACTCTCTCCTTCTGTCAATTCTCACATCAGCGACTGCTTATCTGGCATTTCCTCCTGGATGGCCTCTCACCACCTAAGTATAAACATGTCCAAGACCGAACTACTTCTAATTCCCTCCTCTAACTCTACTCCAGTTTCTAATTTTTCCATCACTGTTGGCGGCACCACTATCTCCCCATCACCCCAAGTCCACTGCCTTGGAGTCACACTTGACTCAAATCTGTCCTTCATTTCCCACATCCAATTGCTCTCTTCATCCTGCCACAACCACCTATGCAATATCTCCAAAATTCATCCGTTTCCAAGTGCTGAAACAACTAAACAGCTAATCCACTCCCTGGTAATTTCCCGACTTGACTACTGTAACAACTTACTAACTGGCCTCCCTCTCTCCCGCCTCTCTCCCCTCCAATCCATCCTTAATGCATCTGCCGGACTAATCCACCTCTCTCAATGCTCTGTTTCTGCTGCACCTCTCTGTGAGTACCTTCACTGGCTCCCCATTCACAAAAGAGTTAAATTCAAAATTCTCACCCTGACCTACAAAGCCCACACCAATGCATCCATCCAAGCAGGATCTTCTATGGTCATCCATCCGGAGTGGAGTGGCAGGATCCTGAAGACCTCCGACGCGGAACATCCATCCTGGCCGACGACTGAACGACGAATGACGGTTCCTTTAAATGACGTCATCCAAGATGGCGTCCCTTGAATTCCGATTGGCTGATAGGATTCTATCAGCCAATCGGAATTAAGGTAGGAATATTCTGATTCAAGTTCAATCCGATTGGCTGATTCCATCAGCCAATCAGAATATCCCTACCTTAATTCCGATTGGCTGATAGAATCCTATCAGCCAATCGGAATTCGAGGGACGCCATCTTGGATGACGTCATTTAAAGGAACCGTCATTCGTTGTTCAGTCGTCGGCCAGGATGGATGTTCCGCGTCGGAGGTCTTCAGGATCCTGCCGCTCCGCTCCGGATGGATGACCATAGAAGATCCCGCTTGGATGAAGACTTCAATTGGATGGAAGACCTCTTCTGCCCCGCTTGGATGAAGACTTCAGCTGGATCATGGACCTCTTCAGCTCGCGCTTGGATGATGACTTCAGCCGGATCATGGACCTCTTCAGCCCCCCGCTTGGGCTTGGATCAGGACATCGGAGGAGCTCTTCTGGACCGATCGGTGAACCTGGCAGGGTGAAGACAAGGTAGGAAGATCTTCAGGGGCTTAGTGTTAGGTTTATTTAAGGGGGGTTTGGGTTAGATTAGGGGTATGTGGAGGTGGGTTGTAATGTTGGGGGGGGGTATTGTATGTTTTTTTTTTACAGGCAAAAGAGCTGAACTTCTTGGGGCATGCCCCGCAAAGGGCCCTTTTCAGGGCTGGTAAGGTAAAAGAGCTTTGAACTTTAGTAATTTAGAATAGGGTAGGGCATTTTTTTATTTTGGGGGGCTTTGTTATTTTATTAGGGGGCTTAGAGTAGGAGTAATTAGTTTAAAATTGTTGTAATATTTTTCTTATGTTTGTAAATATTTTTTTATTTTTTGTAACTTAGTTCTTTTTTATTTTTTGTACTTTAGATAGTTTATTTCATTGTAGTTATTTGTAGGTATTGTATTTAATTTATTTATTGATAGTGTAGTGTTAGGTTTAATTGTAGATAAGTATAGGTATTTTATTTAAATAATATATTGATAGTGTAGTGGTAGGTTTAATTGTAACTTAGGTTAGGATTTATTTTACAGGTAATTTTGTAATTATTTTAACTAGGTAACTATTAAATAGTTCTTAACTATTTAATAGCTATTGTACCTGGTTAAAATAATTACAAAGTTGCCTGTAAAATAAATATTAATCCTAAAATAGCTACAATGTAATTATAATTTATATTGTAGCTATATTAGGATTTATTTTACAGGTAAGTATTTAGCTTTAAATAGGAATAATTTATTTAATAAGAGTTAATTTATTTTGTTAGAATAAAATTATATTTAACTTAGGGGGGTGTTAGTGTTAGGGTTAGACTTAGCTTTAGGGGTTAATACATTTATTAGAATAGCGGTGAGCTCCGGTCGGCAGATTAGGGGTTAATGTTTGAAGTTAGATGTCGGCGATGTTAGGGAGGGCAGATTAGGGGTTAATACTATTTATTATAGGGTTAGTGAGGCGGATTAGGGGTTAATAACTTTATAATAATAGCGGTGCGGTCCGGTCGGCAGATTAGGGGTTAATAAGTGTAGGCAGGTGGAGGCGACGTTGTGGGGGGCAGATTAGGGGTTAATAAATATAATATAGGGGTCGGCGGTGTTAGGGGCAGCAGATTAGGGGTACATAAGGATAATGTAAGTAGCGGCGGTTTACGGAGCGGCAGATTAGGGGTTAAAAATAATATGCAGGTGTCAGCGATAGCGGGGACGGCAGATTAGGGGTTAATAAGTGTAAGGTTAGGGGTGTTTAGACTCGGGGTACATGTTAGGGTGTTAGGTGCAGACTTAGGAGGTGTTTCCGAATAGCAAACAATGGGGCTGCGTTAAGAGCTGAACGCGGCTTTTTTGCAGGTGTTAGGTTTTTTTCAGCTCAAACAGCCCCATTGTTTTCTATGGGGGAATCGTGCACAAGCACGTTTTTGAGGCTGGCCGCTTGCGTAAGCAACTCTGGTATTGAGAGTTGAAGCTGCGTTAAAAATGCTCTACGCTCCTTTTTTGGAGCCTAACGCAGCCTTTATGTGGACTCTCAATACCAGAGTTATTTTTATGGTGCGGCCAGAAAAAAGCCGGCGTTAGCTACGCGGGTCCTTACCGACAAAACTCCAAATCTAGGCCTTAGTAAAGCTGAGGCTGTGAGTATTTTTCATAAAAATAGAAATTTAAATCATGAAGCTGAAAGGTAGTAGATTCAAGAGTAATTTGCGGAAGCACTTCTTTACAGAAAGGATGATTGATTCATGGAATAAACTTCCATATTGTGGTAATGACAAACACTGTGGGGAACTATTAAGTATCCATGGGATAAGCATAAGGCTATCCAATGAACTAGATAAGTTTATACGTTTAGGAAATATAGGGCAGACTTGCTGGACCTATGGCTCTTATCTGTTTTCAATCTATGTTTCTATACAGGTGATCTATAATTAAAAAGGGGCTCTGGAAAGTTACATAGTGTAAGCAATTTTATTGAACCTGAAATAGATTTTGTTTAGCATGTTTGATGATTTTTTTTTATTGTCAAATGTTTTTGAAAAACTTTTATTTTTTTAATTTCTGCATTTAAGCCAGTTAATTAAATTCTATATTTATTTATACATAAGGGAATGCCGTTTATTTAATTTGAAGAATATTTTGATCATATTTTCAACCTAATGTTGGTGTTTACTCCATAGCAGGAGATTATATAAGTCATAACTTAAGTATATTTGTTGCAGAGTCTTTTTAAGACTACCAGCAGTTCATGTCAAGTTTTACCATTGTGCCATGACTGCAGGTGTCGCTTGGTGTAGTCTTTAATAGTTGCTCTCTCTCACTGCTCTGGAATTGTGGCAACTTCTCTATACGAGTCCATACTGCCTCTTTACATGTCTTTGGATCATGACCCCACCTATGTCTGAATAGATATGCCTGATCCTGCTTGTGTTATGGAGTGTGCATATTGGAAATCACTACCTATTTACTTCATGCTACCTTTATACATGTGTATAATTTTGCTTGTCATACGGATAATGCCTATTGAAAATTCTACAGTTTAACCTCTTGCTGCCTAAATATCTATTTAGACACTGATTGTTTAATGGACTTTGGCTATTGGAAATTGCTACAGTAAACGTATTGCTACCTTAATACCTGTGTATTACTTTGCTTGCTGAACTCTTAGCACTATACTTTGCTTCCTACCTTGCATTACTTCTTGTTCCAGTTTCGACATTTGCCATTTACTGGACTGAGTTTGTATAATCAATCTAATCCAACTTTGCTATACCTCTGGTTCCAGTTACCCTGTTTGTCATTTACTTGATCAAGATTAATTTATATCACTATACCTTGACCTGCTTGTATCCTTACTCTATCTAGTGTGTTAAATTGTGTTTGCTCAGTGGCGTCACTAGGGGGGGGGCGGGCCGCACCCGGGTGACACCCTCCAGGGGGTGACACCAAAAAAAAAAAATTTTTTTTTTTTTTTTTTTTTTTTTTTTTAAATTTTATTGAATTCAAAGAAATACAATGTTTAGATGCATAGATTATTTTATTAGAGGCTGGCATTTGTGAACATTAGTGGGACTGGGGAAGTTGTAGACACACAATTTTTTTGCCCCTTGAGCCAGTGCTGCAATTTCAAAAAATAGTTTTCCCGGCTGCTTTTGCTTGTTTGTACTTTGCTCCTCCCCTGCCCAATTTCACTATGAATGTTGTGGGTGTGCCATGGGGCTTGCAAAGTTGCGCTGCTAGCCTAAACCTGCCTGCCTATCTGTGCTCACTGCTCAGTGACATGCGGCCCAGGGCTGTGCACTGACAGACTTGGAACAGAGTCAGAGAGCAGAATTTTCATAGTTTGCGCGCCTAAACCTTTTCTTCAGTGATTTATTTTAGAGTGCTCTGTTTATCTTTCATTTGATGTTCTGCTGAGCCAGGCTCTAGGCATGAGCTTCCTAATTAATGCAGTGCAGTTTACATATTTTGTATGTGTGTGTCTGAGTTTTTGTGTGTCTCAGTGTTTTTGTGTGTGTGTTTTTGTGTGTGTGTCTGAGTGTGTTTCCGAGTGTTTGTGTGTGCATCTGAGTATGTTTTTAAGTGTGTCTGAGTGTTTGTATGTGTGTTTGCCTGTGTCTGCTTTCTGGGGGGGGGGGGGTGACACCATGACTTACCGCACCGGGTGACACCAACCCTAGTGACGCCACTGTGTTTGCTATTCCAACTGCAACAGGTATTTTTCCTCTTGTGAAATACAAAAGGAACAAGAGCGCACAGCCCAATCTAAGAGTAAAAGTCTTTACTAAAAGATAAAAGCGCATAAACAATAATGAACGTACAAGATAAAAACAATTAGATGCAGTGTGTGATTATATCACCGTAAAGAGATCACCATTTTTTTCTTAGAGTTTCACTATATTTCTCTATGTTTCAGAATTAGAGACTTATAGATAAATTACATTTTTTTATATATATGACTTCTTATGCATATACACATATATATTTTATTTAGTCTTGTAATGTTTTTGTATGACTTATTGTTGTGATTTACTTTCTTATATTAATTGATTTTGTTGTATAGAATATCAGGTAATGACCTTTCAGAATAATTTGCCCACACAGGGTTAATTCTAGAAAGGAGAATCATAGGTGTGTCTCAGTTTCTAATTTACCTGTCAGCTGTTAGGTCTGTGATGGACATTTTGACCCACCTATCCACAATTGAGATTGATACCAGTTACCTGTGAACAGACACTTTAAAAAACATCACATTAGGCTGTGATGTAAACTAACCTCTTCCAAAAGTCTGGTGGAGACCAGAGGAAACGCGTTGAGGCATCTGTACTCACCCCCGTTAAGACTTTCAGAACAGCTGACCGGCTGCAACAGGAATGGATTTTATGCATTTGGCTTCAGGAACAGCAGACTGACTGACTAAAAGATCCCAGTGTTTCCGGAAGCTCTGCATACACCTTAACTGTGGGGGAGTCTCTTTACGGTGATATAATCACACACTGCATCTAATTGTTTTTATCTTGTACGTTCATTATTGTTTATGCGCTTTTATCTTTTAGTAAAGACTTTTACTCTTAGATTGTGCTGTGCGCTCTTGTTCCTTTTGTATTTCACAGTTTTCCTACATAAAGGTGTCACCGGAAACCCTTTTTCACACGGAGCAGCACTTCTAACAATACACCGCAGCAGCGAAGGCTCTTCAGTCTATCCCGCTGAGAACGCGGGTACAGCGTCTAACAGGCACATTAGCTCTGTTTCTATCATCTTTTGAATTACCGCTCCTACTTGGGACCTTTTCAAACATACTAAGGTCAGGTACTATCACACATTGGGAGCGTGTTGTCTTTGTGCTTTGTTACACAGTGCACGGATCACTGTGGACTCCACATCTCAGCTGAACATTGAAACTAATAGAATTACCACGCTCAGAGTTATACTAACACTAACATTGTTTGCTTTTTTGCTTACTGCATATTGCATTGCACTTTTTATATGTGTGTATATCTGTACTTATTTAACTATTCTGGCATATTTTTCAGAATTTATACATATTTAAGTAAGTGTGCCAGTCACTTAGGAAGCGCTTATGTTTTTTAAACTTCTTTTCTAGTACATTTTTCCTCTTGTATTTTGAACTAATCTCTATCAGTGCATTAACCAGTGCATCCAATACAAGTGCATGTGAATTAAATACTTCTTAGGCTGTAGAGCATTATGGTCTATGATGACTGGTAGAGTATACATAGTTGCTTCTTCATAAATTCCTAATGGGTTTATTTTCACTTCACACAGCATAACATATATTTTGCTTTGAGACTATCACAAGCACCTTCAGTGCATGAAAACATATTTTAAAAGTTTTTACCCATGTCCAGTTTACATTTTAGTAATCATGGTCATTTCCTGGTTTATAAAAAAAGTTAAAAATATTGTTCAATTTACTTTTATCAGCTATGAAACGTGTCATCAGGATATTAATTTATAATTTTAATCACATTTTTAAGCATCTCAAAAGTGTTATACAATTATGCAAATTATATAAAATTGTTAATTTCATGAATTGTTAATTGATAATTTTAGTTACGTGTTAATATCCTCCATTTAAACTCCCTATCTAATAATTTTCAATTCCAAAATCCCTTTCACTTTGATCACATATACTTTTTTTATATATAGGTATGCATTTTTTTAAAAATAGTTTTTGTCATGAGATGCAGGACATATGCAGGACACAGCAATGATGGTACAACTCTATTTTATTACAGAGCACAGAAACATACATCTATTCAGGTTGATTGTACTACCTAACTGCGACACAGATTACCGGACCTAAGCCCCGCCCCCAAACTAGTGACATCACATCCTGCTCTCATCACATCTTTCCCTTTTTCAAAGGCGAAGCATACATTTGAATATAACAAATAACAAGGTATAGGAACAGAGTATACAACAACATTTTTTTTTCGAACAATATATAAACAAATAGGTTCAGAAAGTATAAACACATAAATTACATCCTGACTTGGACATCGGGGTAGTCTACCCTAGTCCACAGTGACCATGTTATTATTCTGCCAATACTTCCGGTCACTGTTCTAGCTAAAGTCAGTCCCTATATCGGGCCGGAAGTTTCACCACTGATGTAACTTTGCATGACCTGTCCTCTGATACAGAAGATGGTGAATAAGAGTCCGCTGGAGGCAAATATATATCTCCGCTGTGATCTTGCTGAGGGGAAGGCACTTCTCTTAGAACAGGGGATCCCACCGGCGGTGGTACTGAGGCATCAGGTTCCAGACTCTCAGGTACAGGCTGAAGATGTCTTCAGTTACGTCATGTAACCGTCCCTCCATCAGTAAGGACTGTATAAGACCTTGGTTCTGGAGAGCGCCCAATTACCTTAGCAGGCGTCTTCCATTTCTTCTCATCATCCAGTTTAATTCTGACACTTTACCCCGCATTCAGTTCCTGTAAGGACCTGACAGAATGTCTCCTGTCGTAGAAGAAACGATAACCCTTTTTGGCCTCTTCATCCCTCCTAAGGACTTCGTCCCGAGGAACAGGGCCAGGCGGCTTGAAGACACCCACTGAGGGTAAAGTGGTACAAATCTAGCATCCTAGCATAAGCTGTGCCAAGCTAAACCCAGTGGCTTGAATGGGCGTCGCCCTGTATGACAAGAGGGCTAGGTACGGCTCAGATTGCTTTAGAATGAATTTTGTTGTTTGAACTGCCCTTTCAGCCATTCCGTTGGCCTGCGGATAATGTGGACTTGACGTGGAATGTACAAAGTCATATTCCCTGCTGAAAGCACTGAACTCTGTAGAAGCGAACTGCATACCATTATCACTCACCAGCTCCATTGGAATGCCCCACCGGGCGAACAAGCTCTTCAGACGAATGATAACGGCTTGACTTGTTATATCATTCAGAGGTGCAATTTCCAAATACCTGGAATAGTAGTCGATCACAACAAGGAACTTTTTCCCGTGCAGTTCACACAAATCAGCAGCTATTTTCTGCAATGGCCCGCAGGCAGCGGAGTAGAAATCAAGGGCTCCCTTCTCTGAGTAGGCCGGCGTTCCCGGCAAAAGGCACATTTAGACACGTGATTTGCAATGTCGGAGCTGATCCCAGGCCACCACACAGCTGTAGCCGCCCTTTCTCTGCACTTTGTAATGCCTAAGTGGCCATCGTGAATCCTGTTCAACATCTCCTTCCTCATGCTGACAGGAATTACGATGCGGTCTTGGAACAGCACCAACCCCTCCAGCTCCATGAGCTGCGACCTCTCTGGCTGGTAAGAACTTAAAGACATCCAGGCTGCCCGGCTCTCGGGCCAGCCTTCTTTATGTACTTTATAACCTCTTGCAGATCTGTGTCCAAAAATGTCTTTCTTTATCTCCTCCAGTTTCCTTGAAGAAATTGACTTAGAGGCCAGAACTGAATCAACATACACTTTCACGTCAGATTCAGTGGAGGAATTTTCAGCAGCAGCAAGTGGGAGCCTGGATAGTGTATCCGCCACAACCAGTTGTTTCCCCGGCACATGCACTGCCTGAACATTGAACCTGAGCAGTCTCATTAAAAGTCTCTGGCATCTTAAGGGTGTTTTGTCGATATCATAAGAGTTGATTAGAGGGACTAACGGTTTGTTGTCAGTCTCCAGACTAAATTTCTCCAAACCCACTAGATAACGCTGAAAGCGCTCACAGGCCCAAACTGCAGCCAGTCACTCTTTCCCGCAGCCGTCAGTGTGCGGGAACAATAGGCGATGGGCTGTAGTTTATTTTCATTTAACTGCAGGAGAGCAGCCCCCAACCCATAATTGCTTGCATCAGCACTAACCACAGTCTTTTTGCAAGGGTCGTAGAACCCCAGCAGGGACTTGGCCTGCATAAAAGCTTTTTCTTGTGAAGGTCCCCAGACCCAGGCAACGTCTTTCTTTAGCAAGTCTGTGATAGGGTGTAGAACTGTTGATAAATCTGGAAGAAACTTGCCCACATAATTTACAAGGCCCAATATCTGTCTCAGCTCATGTACATCAGAAGGACTTTTCATCTGTTCAATAGCACAAATTTTCTCGGTGTCTGGCTTGATGCCATCCCCATTGATGATATGCCAAAAGTAACATAATTCAATTTTCCTAAAATGGCATTTCTCTTTATTTAACTTCAGCCCAGACTCTTTGATAGTGTGCAGCACACAACTTAAACGCTGATCATGCTCCTCCGCTGTAGACCCATACACCAGAATGTCGTCCATGACGACTGCCGTGCCCACGTGGTCACTTAGGAGAGACCTCATTTCCCTTTGAAAAATTTCTGGAGCAGAGGATATCCCAAAGGGGAGTCTGCAGAAGCAAAACTGACCTACTGGTGTGATAAAGGTAGTCAGTTTGCGGCACTTTGGATCCAGGGGGATCTGCCAAAAGCCGCTAGAAGCATCTAATGTAGAAAAGAACTTCGCCCCAGCCAACTTTGGAGCTATGTCTTCTAATGTCGGCAGCACAAATCTCTCTCTCTTCACTGACTCATTCAACCTTTTCAGGTCCACACAGATGCGCACCTTTCCATTTTTCTTTGCAATGGGGGCACACCAGTCAGTTGTTTCAACAACCTCTTCAATAACCCCCATAGACTTCATGCACATAAGCTCTTTCTCCACTTGAGGCATGAGCGGGAATGGAATTCTACGGGGAGTAGAAATACTGTATGGGACTGCATCACTTTTAAGTGCTATACGAACTGGCTTGCAATTCAGTAGGACTAATTCGCCAAACATATCTACAGAGATCTCATTTACTCTGGCCACGAGGCCCAAATCACAGGCTGCTTTTCTGCTTAATAGATTGCTAACACACTGGCCTCAAATCACATGCACCCACATGGTGAATTTTCTTTGCTTGTACTCACAGCTGGCAAGAAATTTCCCTGCACAATCAATGCGGCCACCGGGACTATGGACATTTGTAGTAACCTATGCCAGCTGGGGCTGTCGAGGCAGTTTCATAAATGCAGCAAAAGACATTACAGGGATATCTGCTCCTGTGTCAATCTTAAAATCAACTTTTACAGTAAAAGTAACTTTCCAATCTTCTTCTGAGCTTGGCCATTCCACAACAGACCCCACAAAAGACACTTCCTTACCCTCCTGGTCACTGTCCACCTGCATCTCCTTAATGTATTCAGTTTTACACACCACTTCAAAATGCCCCATTCTGTTACATTTTCTGCATCTTTTATCTCTGGCCGGGCATATAACACTCTGATCATGGGCACGGTAGCACCGTGTGCATCGGGCATACTGCGCCCATCCACTTCTAGGACCTGTCCATTATTTTAGATCTACCACTCACACTGTGCCTTTCACTAGCAGTTTTCCTGGACTGTTGCACTTCATCCACAATACTCTCAGACCTCAGATCAGCACTTTGCTTTTTCACCAGTTCACTCTGACTGGCCATCCTAATAGCCCCATTTAATGTTAAATCAGGCTCTAACTGCAGCTTCAGTGAGACTTCAGCATCTGCAATTCCAATAACTATTCTGTCTCTGATTTGCTCTTCTTTAACAACACCAAACTCACAGAATTCAGCTAGTTCATACAGACTGCGCACAAATGACTTCACAGATTCTCCCACGTGCTGATTACATTTGTGAAAACAAGCTCTCTCATGAATCACATTTCTATTGGGCACAAAGTGGGCTCTGAGTTTATCCATAACTATATCAAAGTTAAATTCTTCCCCTTCTTGAAAAGTAAAAGCATTGAACACTGGCTTTTAGAGTATAAAAGAGAATTACTACACCACTCTCCTTGTTCAGTTTGGAAGCAATCCTGAAGCGCTGAAACCGCTGACGCCATGTGGGCCAAGCTGCAGGCTAAGAGAAGTCAAAAGGCTCAGGTGGGTTAAACTTTGACATTGCAATCGATCAGGAACAGAATCGCAGGCCAGAACTTCTGACACCATGTCATGAGATGCAGGACACAGCAATGATGGTACAACTCTATTTTATTACAGAGCACAGAAACATACATCTAGTCAGGTTGATTGTACTACCTAACTGCGACACAGACTACCGGACCTAAGCCCCACCCCCAAACTAGTGACATCACATCCTGCTCTCATCACAGTTTTTAATATGTTTACCCATTCTTATTGTAAGTAAACCAGATGTTTTCTTTTATATGTAGTTTGGGTGCTTTAACTAATTCATAAAAATTGGGTTTATTGGATTGGAATAGAAAATTAAACAAATACTGTAATATCCACATTGAACATAACGTTTTTGCACAGATATATCAAATGGATTGGAAAGTGCAGTATTGCCTCCACAGACAGAATATGCAATAATTGGGTGTAAACTCTATTAACTCCTGAATACCAGAAATGGCTGCAACATTTTGCTTCACAATTAATTGTAGTCTTATCCAGCACTAACATTAAAGGGACAGTCAAGTCAAAATTAAACTTTCATGATTCAGATGGGGAATGCAAGCAATTTTAAACAACTTTCTATTATACTTTTAGCATCAGATTTGCTTTGTTCTTTTGGGAATGCTCCCTCTTATCTCAGGGCATTTAAACAGTTTTTCACAGTTATGCACTCCTAGTTCATGTGTGTCATATAAATAACACTGTGCTCACCCCCGTGTAGTTATTTATGAGTCAGCACTGATTGGCTTAAATGCATGTCTGTCAAAAGAACTGAAATAGGAAGGCAGTCTGCAGAAACTTAGATACAAGGTACTCACAGAGGTAAAGAGTATTTTAATATAACAGTGTTTTTATGCAAAACTGTGAAATGGGTAATGAAAGTATTATCTATCTTTTTAAACAATAAACATTTCAAGTAGACTGTCCCTTTAACTACTACAATATCAAACATCACTCACCTGTCATTGAGATTGGGTGATTGGGTGATTGGGTGATTGGGTGATTGGCAACATTTGTCAAATTGTGGAGCCATACAATGAGGCCCATTTATCAAGCTCCGTATGGAGCTTGTGGGCCCGTGTTTCTGGCGAGTCTTCAGACTCGCCAGAAACACCAGTTATGAAGCAGAGGTCTAAAGAACGCTGCTCCATAACCCTGTCAAGAATCGGCACAATTCAACCTGATCGAGTACGATCGGGTTGATTGACACCTCCCTGCTGGCGGCCCATTGGCCGCAAGTCTGCAGGGGGCGGCGTTGCACCAGCAGCTCTTGTGAGCTTCTGGTGCAATGCTGAATACGGAGAGTGTATTGCTCTCCGCATTCCGTGAGGTCTTGCAGACCTGATCCGCACTGTCAGATCGGGTCCGCAAGACCTTTAATAAATAGGCCTCATTGAGTGATCTTAATATAGATAGAGAACTGAGATTTTACCACTGTTGATATTTATTCAAACATCTTAGATGCACCTTCAAAAAATGAAACTTCAATTTACAGAATCATAAAGTGAAGCTGCAAAATATATATTTTTTTGAGATTCAGATTGAAATCAAAGAAAATAAATTTGATAGAAACATCTAAGATCCATGTTCAAATCACTTAAGCTACCG